>NW_027224271.1:2351456-2488956 GCF_023699985.2 Odocoileus virginianus
TTGCCCATTAACCTTTACACTAGTGTTAAGTGGTTAACATACCACCACCCCATTACAGTATTAGAGTATTATGAATTTGACTACATACTTACCAGTGCAGTATGTTGTATATTTTAATATGCCTCATGTTAATAATTAGCATCCTTTCATTTCAGCTTGAAGAACTTTCAGCATTTCTTGTAAGGCAGGTCTAGAAGTGAGGGACTCCATCAGTTTCTGTTTTATTTGGGAAAGTCTTCATCTCAACTTCTTTTCTAAAGGATATTTTTTCTGGGTAAGATATTCTTGGTTAGTAGTTTTTCTTTTAGCACTTTGAATATATCATCCCACTCTCCTCTCCTATACATTTCTGCTGAGACATCTGCTGAAAGCCTTGTGGGGAATCTTGGTTTCACTTTTTGCCAACACTGAGTAAAGATCAATTTTTAAGCATTTTACTAAGCTAGTAGATACAAAATAATGCTCTATTTAAAATGTGCCTTTATTTATCAACAAAGTAGAATATTAGCATGTTGATTCTAAACAGTGTACTTGTTTATTATGTGTTTCCAGTTTTTTTTCATGGGTTTTCAAATTTTATGTTTTCACTCACATTTAAGCTATCACTCAGCATTACTAACTCATTGTCAAGTATGTTTTCTCTGTGATAACACTACCTTAAAGTATCCTTTCCATATATTTATTTATTTTCAGTTTCTACTTCTATAATGTAATCTTCCATGTAAGCAGTTTTTTCTTGTCTTTTCCTACCACTGTACTCCCAGTGTTGGTAACATAGTAAGCACTTGATAAATACTTGAACACATGATGAAACAATGGTCTAAGTTAGGCATTTCAGGGCTTAATTTCATCAGCTGTTTCTTGTGAGGCTCCACTGTGGCTTAAAATAGTTAATGTGCTTTCTTAAAAACCTCATTATTCTCAGTAAGTCTTTTAGACACTAAGAAATGAAATCAGTGTGTCCACATCTTGTTCAATCTTGTTTCTTTTATTCTTAGTGAATCTATACTGATGTTGTCTGGAAAAATGTAGGTTGCAAGGACAGGGATGTGACTTTTCTAATTAATTTCTGTGTCCTCTTCCCAAATATCTAGGGCGATATCACAGACACACTGGAGAGTCAAAAATTATTAACTTATAACAACAGTTTTGATGATCTGGTTCTTAAAAAGAAAGAATGTCATTCTGGAAAGCTCTATAGACTTCCATTTTAATATAAATAAAACATTGTGATAGTAGACATTTACAGAGTTAATGCTAATTTCAGCTTCGCAAATGTATAGCAGAAGGAAATGGCAACCCACTCCCGTATTCTTGCCTGGAAAATCCCATGGACGGAGGATCCTGTTAGGCTACAGTCCATAGGGTCGCAAAGAGTCGGACACGACTGGGCGACTTCACTTCAGTTTTTAATGTATGCTAATACTCACAAACGTATTATCATGCATTAGAAAAAAAACAGCAAATGTATTTCTGCGTGAATACATTGTCTTGAAAGGCACAAATCACAAACAGAAATAAACATTACAAATGTATCACATGGACTTCCCTGGGGTTCCAGTGGTTAAGAAACCACCTGCCAATGCAGGAGACATGGGTTCAATTCCTGGTCTGGGAACCTCCTACATGCCATGGGGCAACTAAGCCCACATGTTGCAAAAACTGAAGCCAACACAATGAGAAGCCCAACAATCACAACTAGAGAGTAGCCCTTCCTTGCTACAACTAGAGAAAGCCCAGGTGCAGCAATAAAGACCCAGCACAACCAAAAATAAATGTAAAAAACAAATAAGTAAATATTTTTTAAAATGGGAGTAAAGGGAATGGGATCAAAGGAGAAATCATGGGATTTCTGCTTACATGGGATGGTAGATACTGAGAAGAAAAAATATTTGATTGATCTGTACAGAGTTGATGAAAATTGATCATATTGATTATATATGATTATTTTTGTTGATTATATTTTAGTGATCTGATTATGTGTCTTCCCCAGTAGCTTGTGAATATTTTGAGAAGTCTTGTATTCTATTCATCTCTATGCCAGTTCTTGAATAGTACCTTGAATATAACAACACATAGTTCCCACTCAGTGTAGCTTTGATCAATGAATAGATTAATTAAGTCAGGAAAATATTCAGATGAAGTGAATGAATTTTAATGAGTTTGCCAAGCCATTATTTTTTTTTTTTCTCATTTAGGATGAACTTTGAATCTCAAAAGCAAGAACAAAAATTAACAGGAAAAAGGGAGAGAATTACTTCATTGAATAACATGTACTGAACTGTGCTAAGTGATTTAGGAAATACTATAAAAAGAAAACATACTCCCTAGCAATATGAAAAATATAACTATAATAGAATATTCTGTTAAAATGGTTGAAATATTCTATTTTAATTCAAATACTTTGGTCAAGTAATAATGTCCTTATATCTGTAGATTTCTTGCTCAAATGATTTATAAAGTGTACAGACTTTGAAATGAATGGCAAGTATATTTCTGTACTTCTATGTCTTTTTACTAAGTGTTCAGTGGTTAGAGTCCACTTCACTGATTATATTTACCACTTGACATAAAATTACCTTTTAAAATAAATGCACATGGTGTTAAAGTATACCTTGTGCTAATCATACTTTCACTCTGTACTTTTGTGACTCATAACATATTTTTGGAGTTAAAGTATTCTTGGAATAATTTAATGGTACATTTTCTCCCATTTAGTACTTTTTTGTTTATTTCTCAATTTTAGCTGACATTAAAAAGAACATTTTAAAATTTAACAAACATGACATTTTTCCAAAAGAAATAAAAGCCTGAATGATTCAAGCATGCTTCACAATTTCTTTTCACCATGTATAACAAAGATAGCTAGTGTCAACTCTGGTTTCTAAACAATAATTACCTAAAAAATCAGCCTCTAAATGTGAGTTATCTTACCTCCAAAATATGAGCACACATTGTGATATACTTTGAGAATGTTCAAGTGGAAGATATTTTAACATGCCCACTAAACTAAAATTTTAAACAGTGAGAGCTGAGGCAATTCATTTTATCAAAAATATTTGTAAAGTTATCACAAACTTGTCTATAGGATGAGATTGAGAGAAATAAAATCATACCCTTGAAATTCTCCTGAATAGGAGTGTCAACTGAATGGCTTACAGAAGTGGGAGATACATAAAATGTTGGATGTTGCTTCATGAGGAATTGTTGTTGTTTAGTCACTGAGTCGTGTCTGACTCTTTGGGACCCCATGGACTACAGCCCACCAGACTCCTCTGTCCATGGGGTCTCCAGGCAAAAATAGTAAAGTGAGTTGCCACTTCTTTCTCCAGGGGATCTTACTAGCCCAGGAATCAAACCCACATTCCTGCGTTGCAGGCAGATTCTATACTACCAAGGCACGTGGGGAAACCCTAGGTAAAGTTAGAAAGAGTATTTAATATTCCATTTATGGTGCTTAGTTGAGTGAATCTCATGAGACCACATAATTTATTTAATGGCTGTTAGACAGGTTTTTAAGCAGAATGGAAATCTCTGGCATGGGAGAATGGAAATACATCACTTCAGTTAGTAGAAAGAGAATGTGTTAGATCAGTGAAATCAGAAATATGTACAGGTGAGATACTGGAGAACCGCAGATAGGAAAAGGAAATGGAGGTAACAGTATTTGAACTCTTACAACCATAGGAGTAAGGTGAGTCAAGAACACAGTTGAGTTTCACTGAATTAAGCAGAAGTTATATTAATAACTGAGACTGAATTGCACAGAACCTACTTCTAGTTGCCCTAGTTATTTCCTGCTTCCTTTATATTTATAATATAATGAAAACCAAGTTTATTCAAATGAAGCAAATAGTAATCAGAAAGCTGGCCAGTAATCAGTAAAATATGATCCAGTCAATTCCAGCTTCAGGGAGAAGCTAGGAAGGAATTTGGTAGGGGTCTTGTTCCATAGATAAAATATAAGATTATATAGAGATGGATTTAAATTGTACATAAAAGGAATCTGCATACAAGAGGCTATTTTAGATACAACACTGTTGATAAATTGATTTTATCTTAGTCAATGTCAATAAACTAAATATTTCATGAGTCCATGTCACCATATCCCTGCCACTCTTAGTCATTTCTCCCTAGGAGGAAACTCTAGCACTCACAGAAGGCACAGCTCCTTGCCTTGATGTGGTGGCTTCTGTAAAGCAGTTTTGATTGCTAACAATTGTGGCAGCTTGCTTCTTTGATTGGTCTCCATGGTGTTTGATGCTACAAAAGAGGATTAATTCTATCCTAGGAGATATGATAGAGAGACGAAGAGTCGAAATGTTTAAAAAAATTCTTTGTGTCAAAGATTTCAATATGTGTTGGGGCAATTTTCACTACAGAGATTGACAGTATTGCTTATGGCATTTTCTTTAAATTATTTTTATTTTTCAGATACATACATCTCAGAACAGCTCAGTTAAGGAAGGTTTTTCTAAGAGAGATGGGTTTTTGCAGTTTTATAGCTGCACTGACAGGCACAAGAAGAAGTTTAGTGACAAGGTCAAGCAATGAATCAGAGATCAGCAAGGGTCCTGGGTACCATCAGATCTTGTCAGTGTAACTACTTTGCTTGTAAATCACAGTGTTTTGTACTGGAAAAGACTCAGCAATATTTGCTTAAGGAACCATTTTGAAATTATCTTTTTGTTAGACAATGTAGTAACATGGATGTTTTTTGTAACCCTCTACCAGCAACTCTCAACCTCTGAGTTATTTAAAAGCCAGTCATGCATCATTTTCACAGAAAAGCTAATTGGGCATTTTTGTGTAGGTGGCAATAGACTAGTTGGCTATTTGGGAATTTAACATGTGCCCCACACTCAAATATTGGCGAAGAATTATTTCTAGAGCTATTTAGAATAATTATCCAGTATATGTATTGCTAAATGCAAGTATATACTTCTCTGAGGAAAGCAAGCTAATATTAGTTAAACCTGAGCTCTATCTCAGGTCAGTCAAGCAAGGATGAGTTTAAAACCAATAAGACACGGCCCCTGGCCTCAGGGACTTGACAGACTAACAAGACTAACATACAAGGAAGCAAACATATGAGTTTAAGGTATTGCTGGAACATGAGGAGGTGTAGTCCCTGCCTGAGACTTTTACATTCTGAGACTAAACAGTCCAGAAGATTCCACAGGGGTTACAATATTAGGGAATAGTCAGGCTGATGTGTAGTGGCTGTAACTATAAATTGCATGTGACAATCAATGTAAATATGCTGCAGAAGAAAGTATGATACATAGACTTCATGGTGTTCAGCAAATGCCTTTGATGTTCTGAGATTTTAAAAAAAAAAACAGAAATATTAAAGGAAATAAATATTTCCAGAGTCCCACCCAGCAACAGTATTCTAATCTATAAGATGTTTAGAGTTACAAACTAAGAATTCCTGATAATCTGAAACATCTAAATGTTTAGGCTGCATAGTTGAGATTGGCAAATAGTACACATAATTGTTTGAAAGTGAAAAACTGTTATTTATTGTTATGGTTCTCATTTTGAAATTTTTCATTAGAATGCAAATCTAATAACCTCTTTTATTTGGGGACCCATCCAATTTTACTGATCCCCAAATAAATCTAAGTAAATAAATATAAGCCAATTTTAAATTGACATCCTCTCAAAACCTTAACATTCAAATTCTTAAGTCTTTTTCTACAAAACAGAATTCTTGTATTGTGATTTCAAGAATTCTCACTAACACAATCACTGCACTTTCTACTAAAAATATTGATTACTTTTTTTGCGATAATCCTTGAGATTCTCATTGAAGCTCTTTCCAGGCCAGCAGTGTCAACAGCAATGGGCCAGTGACTTTCAACTTAATATATTCCTTTGCTTAACTCCCAAGATAATGTACACTTGAATAGGTATGACGTATCTTCTGGCAATATTTATATGAATGTAAGAATATAAGATATTAAATAATATGTAACATTTCAAACTTCTTTTACTGAACTGTTTCCATGGGAACTGAAGGCAGGTACTGAAAATTGAAACTTTTTTTTTCCTTATTAGCTAGATATGAGGCCTTTCCTTAGAGATTCTACTGCACAAGAGCTAAAATCACTAACTTCATTAATTATAGACATTAATTGCTTAACTGAATTTCTTAAAGGTCAAGGGAGGAAAAATAAAATGTATTTTAGGCAATTTGACTTGAAACACATCACCTTTATAAAAGGCCAAATCAAAAATTCTAAATTACCATCAATACAAAGTGTCTGCAGATATTTTTTAATTATAAGACATAGATCAAGAATTAAGGAGACTCACTCTAAATGAATCTATGCAATAGATTTCAGGCTAACTTTGTGACTGTTTAGAGTTGCCCAAAAAGAGGAATAAACTATTTTAATAGATTTTTCTAGTAAGATTTCCTAGATGTCATTCTAATAGTAGGGAACATAAAGAATTCCATCCTGTCCTGGAAGAGTTTACTGTAGTTTTTTCTTTCCTAGTTTTTTCCTATTTTCTTCCCAGATAAAGTTTCTCTAAGATTCAAGCATTATGCCAAGCATACTAGAGACATATAAAATGCCCTGCCTTTAGATAGTCTACAATCTAATGGCAGAGTCTTACAAGGTAAGTCAGTGTCTGACTGAGTTGTTGTTCAGTCACTAAGTCATGTCCGACTCTTTGTGACCCCATAGACTGCAGCACACCAGGCTTCCCTGTCCTCCACTATCTCCTGGAGTTTGCTCAAACTCATGTCCATTGAGTCAGTGATGTCATCCAACCATCTCATCCTCTGTTGTCCCCTTCTCCTCCCTGCCTTCAATCTTTCCCAGCATCAGGGTCTTTTCCAGTGAGTCAGTTCTTCACATCAGGTGGCCAAAGTATTGGAGTTTCAGCTTCCCCTTGCCTTCAATCTTTCCCCAAATCAGGGTCTTTTCCAATGAGTCAGCTCTTCACATCAGGTGACCAAAGTATTGGAGCTTCAGCTTCAGCATGAGTCCTTCCAGTGAATATTCAAAGTTGGATTTCTTTTAGGACTGACTCATTTGATCCCCCTTGCAGTCCAAGGAACTCTCAAGTCTTCTCCAGCACAACAGTTTGAAAGCATCAGTTCTTCAGCCTTTAGCCTTCTTTATGGTCCAGCTCTCATATCTGTGCATGACTACTGGAAAAACCACAGCTTTGACCATGTAGAAACAACCAGTCCAGGTTAGAAAAGGGGAAACTGGCACCTCTGGGAGGACAATCTCTAAGTTTAAAAATAAAAGATGGAAATTTATGAGTGATATGATGTTTTAGGACATTTGGATAAATTATTAATAGATGTTTTACTGATACATTGGAGCATTGTGAGAAAAAAGGAGCAAGAGACACTTAAAAGCCAGTGCAAGAATGGAGAACAAGGAGGAGATTAAGAATTTCAGGACAAATGAAATGTTTTAAGAGAAAGTAAATGTAGTCAGTGTTACCAAGGCTATTGCCCACAATCATACTCTTGCCCTTTTCCAAATTTACCATATCCTCTAGCTGTGTTACCATCGCAGGAACAGCTGTCTAATCACAAGAAAACTGATGCAAGCTGGTTCAGCTTCAAAAGTGGGACAAAGTTTGTCCTATAGCTCATTACCATCTCATTATAATAGTAAGATCTCTGCCCATCCACACCATCATAAGTCAATCAGCTTCCAAACCAGATGCCAAAGGACCGTACAAGGGCAGGAAAGAAATAACACTTGAGTCCCAGGAAGAATTGAGACTTTTCCCAGAAAGCCAATACATAACCTCACTAGCCTTGTCTTAAAAATCTTAAGTTGATCATCTCTTGTCAAGAAGATGATTTTTGAACTAAGTTCCCACTTCTGCATTCTCTGGCCATTGAATAAATACCCTGCTGTTTCAGCCTCAGCATTAATTTCCTTATTGGATGTGGAACTCCAAAGGGAAAAATAACTTCCCTGAACTGAGCCAGAGGGGTTTCTGTTTAGCTAGGGGCTCAAGACATGGGACCTGAACTATACCAGAACCCAAGTATGAGTCCACAGATCTAATTAATTAACAATAATCAAAGTGTTGTTGCTGTTGTTTAGTCACTGAGTCATGTCCAATTCTTTTGCAAGCCATGGACTGTAGCCCACCAGGCTCCTCTGTCCATGGGATTTCTTAGGCAAGAATACTGGAGAGGTTGTCATTTCCTTCTCTAGGGGATCTTCCCAACCCAGGGATCGAACCTGCAGCTCCTGCCTGGCAGATGGATTCTTTATCACTGAGCCACCAGGGAAGCCAGTTCAAACTGTGGTTCAAGAATTAAATAACATTTACATCATTACTAAAGCAAAGGTTGAATACAGTTGTCCTGTATTTGGGGGTTCAATATCCATGACTACAAATCAAAAATACTTTTAAAAATGTCCAGTTCAGTTCAGTTCAGTCCCTCGGTTGTGTGGACACTTTGAAACCCCATGGACTATAGCACCCCAGGCCTCCCTACCCCTCACCATCTCTCGGAGTTTGCTCAAACTCATGTCCATCAAGTCAGTGATGCCATTCAATGATCTTATCCTCAGTCTTTCCCTTCTTCTCCCACCCTCAATCTTTCCAGCATCAGGGTCTTTTCAAGTGAGTCAGCTTTTTGCATCAGATGGCTAAAGTATTGGAGTGTCAGCTTCACCATCAGCCCCTCCAATGAACACTCAGGACTGATCTGCTTTAGGATGAACTGGTTGGATCTCCCTTCAATCCAAGGAACTCTCAAGAGTCTTCTCTAACACCACATTTCAAAAACATCAATTCTTCAGTGCTTAGCTTTCTTTATAGTCCAACTCTCACATCCACACACTACTACTGGAAAAACCATAGCCTTGACTAGATGGACCTTTGTTGGCAAAGTAATGTCTCTACTCTTTAATATGCTCTCTAGGCTGGGCATAACTTTCCTACCAAGGGGTACGTGTCTTTTAATTTCATGGTTGCAGTCACCATCTGCAGTGATTTTGGAGCCAAAAAAATAAAGTCTGCCACTGTTTCCACTGTTTCCCTATCTATTTGCCATGAAGTGATGGGACCAGATGCCATGATCTTAATTTTCTGAATGTTGAGTTTTAAGCCAACTTTTTCACTCTCCTCTTTCACTTTCACCAAGAGGCTCTAGTTCTTCTTCACTTTCTGCCATAAGGGTGGTGTCATCTGCATATCTGAGGTTACTGATATTTCTCCTGGCAATCTTGATTCCAGCTTGTGCTTCTTCCAGCCCAGCGTTTCTTATGATGTACTCTGCATATAAGTTAAATAAGCAGGGTGACAATATGCAGCCTTGATGCACTACTTTTCCTATTTGGATTCAATGCCAAAGAATGCTCAAACTACCACACAATTGCACTCATCTCACATGCTAGCAAAGTAATGCTCAAAATTCTCCAAGCCAGGCTTCAACAATATGTGAACTGTGAACTTCCAGATGCTCAAGCTGGTTTTAGAAAAGGCAGAGGAACCAGAAATCAAATTGCCAACATTTGTCAGATCATTGAAAAAGCAAGAGAGTTCCAGAAAAACATCTACTTCTGCTTTATTGACTATACCAAAGCCTATGACTGTGAGGATCACAATAAACTGTGGAAAACTCTGAAAGGCATGGGCATATCAGACCACCTGACCTGCCTCTTGAGAAATCTGTATGCATGTCAGGAAGCAACAGTTAGAACTGGACATGGAACAACAGACTGCTTCCAAATAGGAAAAGGAGTACATCAAAAATATCCAGAAAGTTCCAACAATATGGGAAATACAGAGAATTTGCACTGTACATCCAACTATTTACATAGTATTTACTTTGCATTAGGTATCATAAATAACATAGGGAGGATTTAAAGTATAAAGGAGGATTTGTGTAGGCTGACTCTAAACACTACACCATTTTTTACATAAAGGATTTGAGCATCAACAGATTTTGGTTTCCTCAGTGGGGGCTGGAGTATGGTGTTAGAATGAAATCCCACTGCAGATACCAAGCGGTAGTTGTGGTGGTTTAACAGCAAGAACAAAAAACTATGATATAACCACATGAGAAAATTGACTTGGGAAAGTAGGACTATAATAAAAAAAGATAAATCTTCAAATATCATAATGTATTTTCAATAGTCAGTAGATAATGTCTGAAGCTGATGAATCCAAAGAGAACAACTTTTGTAATTGCTTATAAACATGGCAGTTAATACCAATTGAAATAGCTACAATAATTGAATTGATTGCCTCTCAAGAGCAGAACTAAGGGACAGGGAGGAGTGGGACAGATGAGGATATATTATTATTATAAGCCTTTTTGGGTTTTATTTTTTAACTATGTGCATGAATAAATTGGTAAAATATACATTAATTTGCACTGTAAATAATATTCATAATGTAAGCAATAAACAAATATACAAATAATGTAAAATTCCCTGAATACTCTGTCCAATTTCAATTAGCCAGAATATTTTATTAAATCTACAAGTTCTACCATAATATGTGCCTCATATTATTGGTTGAATGATCTATGGGTATTATGCTAAACACATAGTATGCTATTATCTAGTAAACTTGTATGGAACTTATTCTTTACTAGCCTCTGTTCTGAGTGTTTTTTTTTCTGAGTGCTTTTATATGTATTATATTACATTATTTCATTTTATTTCATTTTCATAACAACCCTCAAGGTAGTTGCATATAGTATAAAATTTAATTAGGTCATAAATCCATTGGGTAAGTAATATTCTCATTTTGAGGTTAGGAAACAGAGGCAGGAACAACCCAAACTATATAGCTGCTAAACCACTTAGGGAATGATACCCAGGTTTTCTTGATTATAATGTCTTTGCTGAGTGCTCGATAACATGATATTTATTAAGCAACTAGCATGGATTCTTGCTCAGAGGTGGTACTCAGTGAATACTGTATATGAATATTAATCTACATAAAGAATTTCATGATATTTTTATAAAACCCTCCACACTGTGTATAGTAAAGGGCTGAATTTCTTAAGGTGAATAAACAAAATTTAAAATTTCCACAGTTTATCTGGTTCTTTGTTTGATGTAACATTCTTACCAGGGGTTTCCCTGGTGGCATTAGTGGTAAAGAACCCACTTGAAAATGTAGGAGATATAAGAGATGCAGTTTTGATCCTTTGGTCAGAAAGATCCCCTGGAGGAGGGCATGACAAACCACTCCAGTATTCTTGCCTGGAGAATCCCCATGGACAGAGAAGGTTGGTGGGCTATAGATCACAGAGCTGCACAGAGTCAGTCACGACAGAAGTGACTTAGAACAGGCACCCATTTTATAGTCACTTACCTGCATTTGTCACAGATACAATTTCTACATGAAATCTATATGATTTAAACATATTTTTACTTAGTATCTCATTGTATATTCATTTAAAAGAGGAGGTAAACTTCACATATACTGATTTAGAAATTAAAAGCAAAATTAATGCAGACAAATATGGAAATAACGAGGTCTCATTTTTATCCTAGAAATGGTGTCTCTGTGTGATATATATATATATATATATATATATATATATATATATATAGAGAGAGAGAGAGAGAGAGAGAGAATTTCTAAAAGATTATGAAAGACATTGATAATGATAAGTATTTGTCTCCCGGTAGGAAGGATGGAGATATCAGGAAGGCAGGACAGGAGATTCACATTTTACCTTATACCTTTCTTTATTGTTTTAATTTTTATGATTTTCATGCATTACTTGTACAACTGAATAGAATTAATTAATCAAAAAACAAACTTTTTATTATGTTTAATATAATTAGAACATTTTTGTGGCTACTCTTTAGAGTTTTTGTATTTTCAACTTAATAAAGCACAATGCTAGACAGTGAGAATATAATCAATATGGTACTTAATAAATACCTACTTAATGAAGAAAATATGCATTCTGCTTGCAAGCCATAAGATAGGGAAAAAATCAAAAGTGACTACTTTGCTCTACTCCCTTAACAATTTATTTTAAAAACAAAATATGTTTCTCACTTTCCAAAATTAGTAGTCACCCAACAAAGTGGCATATTAATGATTCATGAACACCAAAGAGAGTACATAATCACTAATGTTTAATAACAACATTAAAAACCTAAATCAAAATGAAAATTATGGGAACAGTAATAATAGTGATTTGAATCCTTGCTTTCAGAGACTCACATGCAAAGATAAAAGCAAATTAAATATTTTAAAAAACATAGCCTGGATATGGCATAAGCCCTCTTGGAGGAGGTCACCATTAACCCCACCATAGAGCCACCAGAACTTACACAGGACTGGGGAAACAGACTCCTAGAGAGTACAAATAGAACCAAGTCATACCATACCTATGAGCTATGCCATGTGGGGCCACCCAGGATGGACAGGGTCATGGTGGAGAGTTCTGACAAAATGTGGCGCACAGGAGAAGAGATTGGCACACCACTTCAGTATTCTTGCCTTGAAAATCCATGAACAGCATGAAAATGTAAAAAAATAGGACAGTGAAAGATGAAATCCCCAGGTTGGTAGGTGCCTAATATGCTATGAGAGATCAGTGGAAAAATAACTCCAAAAATAAATGAAGAGATGGAGCCAAAGCAAAAAGAATTCCAAGTTGTAGGTGTGAATGGTGATGGAATGAAAGTCTGATGCTGTAAAAAGCAAGATTGCATGGGAACCTGGAATGTTAGGTCCATGAATAAAGACAAAGTGGAAGTGGTCAAACAGGAGGTGGCAAGAGTTAACATCAACATTTTAGGAATTGGCAAACTAAAATGGACTGGAATGGGTGAATTTAAACTCAGATGACCATTATATCTACTACTGTGGGCAAGAATCCCATAGAAGAAATGGAGTAGCCATCATAGTCAACAAAAGAGTCTGAAATGCAGTACTTGAATGCAATCTCAAAAACGACAGAATGATCTCTGTTCGTTTCCAAGGAAAACCATTCAATATCACAGTAATCCAAGTCTATGCCCTGACCAGTAATGCTGAAGAAGCTGAAGTTGAACGGTTCTATGAAGACCTACAAGAACTTTTAGAACTAACACACAAAAAAGATGCCTTTTTCATTATAGGGGACTGAAATGCAGAAGTCGGAAGTCAACAGGCAAGTTTGGCCTTGGAGTACAAAATGAAGCATGTCAAAGGCTAACAGAGTTTGGCCAAGAGAACACGCCTGTCATAGCAAACACCCTCCTCCAACAACACAAGAAAAGACTCTACACATGGACATCACCAGGTGGTCAATTCCAAAATCAGATTGATTAAATTCTTTGCAGCCCAAGATGGAGAAGCTCTATAACAGTCAACAGGAGTAAAACAAGGAGCTGACCATGGCTCAAATCATGAACTCCTTATTGCCAAACTCAGACATAAACTGAAGAAAGTAGGGGAAATCACTAGACCATTCAGGTATCACCTAAATAAAATCCCTTATGATTTTCTACACCGGAAGCGACAAATAGATTCAAGAGATTAGATATGATAGACAGAGTGCCTGAAGAACTATGGATGGAGGTTTGTGACATTGTACAGGAGGTAGTGATCAAGATCATCCCCAAGAAAAAGAAATGTGAAAAGGCAAAATGGTTGTCTGAGGAGGCCTTACAAAAAGCTGAGAAAAGAAGAGAAGCTAAAGGCAAAGAAGAAAAGGAAAGATATACTCATTTGAATGTAGAGTTCCAAATAATAGCAAGGAAAAATAAGAAAGCCTTCCTCAGGGATCAATGCAAAGAAATAGAGGAAAACAACAGAATGGGAAAGACTAGAAATCTCTACAAGAAAATTAGAGATACCAAGGGAACATTTCATGTAATGATGGGCACAATGAAGGACAGAAAGAATATGGACAAAACAGAAGTAGCAGATATTAAGAGGAGGTGGCAAGAATACAGAAGAAATATACAAAAAAGATCTTCATGGCTCAGATAATCACGATGGTGTGATCACTTACCTAGAATCCAACATCCTGGAATGCGAAGTCAAGTGGGCCTTAAAACCTAAAAGATGATGTTGTTAGTGCTGCACTCAATATGCCAGTAAATATGGAAACCTTCAGTTCAGTCGCTCAGTTATATCTGACTCTCTGTGACCCCATGAATCGCAGCACGCCAGGCCTCCCTGTCCATCACAAACTCCCAGAGTTTACTCAAACTCATGCCCATAGAGTTGGTGATGCCATCCAGCCATCTTGTCCTCTGTCATCCACTTCTCTTCCTGCCCCCAATCCCTCCCAGCATCAGGGTGTTTTCCAACGAGTCAACTCTTCACATGAGGTGGCCAAAGTATTGGAGTTTCAGCTTCAGCATCAGTCCTTCCAATGAACACCCAGGACCGATCTCCTTTAGGATGGACTGGTTGGATCTCCTTGCAGTCCAAGGGACTCTCAAGAGTCTTCTCCAACACCATAGTTCAAAAGCATCAATTTTTCCATGCTGAGCTTTCTTCATAGTCCAACTATCACATCTATACTGACCACTGGAAAAACCATAGCCTTGACTAGACAGACCTTTGTTGGAAAAGTAATGTCTCTGCTTTTTAATATTCTATCTAGGTTGGTCATAACTTTCCTTCCAAGGACTAAGCATCTTTTAATTTCATGGCTGCAGTTACCATCTGCAGTGATTTTGGAGCCCCCCCAAAAAATAAATAAATAAAATCTGTCACTGTTTCCACTGTCTCCCATATATTTCCCATGAGGTGGTGGGGCCAGATGCCATGATCTTAGTTTTCTGAATGTTAAGTTTAAGCCAACATTTTCACTCTCCTTTTTCACTTTCATCAAGAGGTTTTTTAGTTCTTCTTCACTTTCTGCCATAAAGGTGATATCATCTGCATATCTAAGTTTATTGATATTTCTCCCGGCAGTCTTGATTCCAGTTTGTGCTTCTTCCAGCCCAGTGTTTCTCATGATGTACTCTGCCTATAAGTTAAATAAGCAGGGTGACAATATACAGCCTTGACGTACTCCTTTTCCTATTTGGAACTATTGTTGTCTGTTGTCTGTTGTTCCATGTCCAGTTCTAACTGTTGCTTCCTGACCTGCATACAGGTTTCTCAAGAGGCAGGTCAGGTGGTCTGGTATTCCCATCTCTTTCAGAATTTTCCACAGTTTATTGTGATCCACACAGTCAAAGGCTTTGGCATAGTCAATAAAGCAGAAATAGATGTTTTTCTGGAACTCTCTTGCTTTTTTGATGATCCAGCGGATGTTGGCAATTTGATTTCTGGTTCCTCTGCCTTTTCTAAAACCAGCTTGAACATCTGGAAGTTCATGGTTCACGTATTGCTGAAGGCCTGGCTTGGAGAATTTTAAGCATTACTTTACTAGCGTGTGAGATGAGTGCAGTTTGAACATTCTTTGGGATTGCCTTTCTTAGGGATTGGAAAGAAAACTGACCTTTTCCAGTCCTGTTGCCACTTCTGAGTTTTCCAAATTTGCTGACATATTGAGTGCAGCACTTTCACAGCATCATCTTTCAGGATTTGAAATAGCTCAACTGGAATTCCATCACCTCCACTAGCTTTGTTCATAGTGATGCTTTCTAAGGCCCACTTGACTTCACATTCCAGGATGTCTGGCTCTAGGTGAGTGATCACACCATCGTGATTATCTGGGTCATGAAGATCTTTTTTGTACAGTTCTTCTGTGTATTCTTGCCACTTCTTCTTAATATCTTCTGCTTCTGTTAGGTCCATACCATTTCTGTCCTTTATTGAGCCCATTTTTGCATAAAATATTCCCGTTTCTTGAAGAGATGTCTAGTCTTTCCCATTCTGTTGTTTTCCCCTATTTCTTTGCATTGATCACTGAGGAAGGCTTTCTTATCTCTCCTTGCTATTCTTTGGAACTCTGCATTCAAATGGGAATATATTTCCTTTTCTCCTTTGCTTTTCACTTCTCTTCGTTTCACAGCTCTTTGTAAGGCTTCCTCAGACAATCATTTTGCCTTTGTGCATTTCTTTTCCATGGGGATGGTCTTGATCCCTGTCTCCTGTACAATGTCTCAAACCTCCGTCCATAGTTCATCAGGCTCTCTGTCTATCAGATCTAGTCCCTTAAATCTATTTCTCACTTCCACTGTATAGTCATAAGGGATTTGATTTAGGTCATACCTGAATGGTCTAGTGGTTATCCCTACTTTCTTCAGTTTAAGTATGAATTTGGCAATAAGGAGTTCATGATCTGAGCCACAGTCAGCTCCTGGTCTTGTTTTTGCTGACTGTATAGAGCTTCTCCATCTTTGGCTGCAAAGGATATAATCAATCTGATTTCGGTGTTGACCATCTGGTGATGTCCATGTGTAGAGTCTTCTCTTGTGTTGTTGGAAGAGGGTGTTTGCTATGACCAGTGCATTCTCTTGGCAAAACTCTGTTAGCCTTTGACCTGCTTCATTTTGTACTCCAAGGCCAAATTTGCCTGTTACTCCAGGTGTTTCTTGACTTCCTACTTTTGCATTCCAGTCCCCTATAATGAAAAGGACATCTTTTTTGGGTGTTAGTTCTAAAAGGTCTTGTAGGTCTTCATAGAACCGTTCAACTTCAGCTTCTTCAGCATTACTGGTCAGGGCATAGACTTGGATTACTGTGATATTGAATGGTTTGCCTTGGAAACGAACAGAGATCATTCTGTTGTTTTTGAGATTGCATCCAAGTACTGCATTTCAGACTCTTTTGTTGACTATGATGGCTACTCCATTTCTTCTAAGGGATTCTTGCCCACAGAAGTAGATATAATGGTCATCTGAGTTAAATTCACCCATTCCAGTCCATTTTAGTTCGCTGATTCCTAGAATGTTGACATTCACTCTTGCCATCTCCTATTTGACAACTTCCAATTTGCCTTGCTTCATGGACCTAACATTCCAGGTTCCTACACAATATTTCTCTTTACAGCATCAGACCTTGCTTCTATCACCAGTCACATCCACAACTGGGTGTTGTTTTTGCTTTGGTCTCATCCCTTCTTTCTTTCTGGAGTTATTTCTCCACTGATCTCCAGTAGCATATTGGGTACATACCAACCTGGGGAGTTCCTCTTTCAGCATCCTAGCATTTTGTCTTTTCATACTGTTCATGGGATTCTTAGGCAAGAATGCTGAAGTGGTTTGCCATTCCCTTCTCCAGTGGACCACATTCTGTCAGACCTCTCCACCATGACCCGACCATCTTGGGTGACCCCACACGGCATGGCTTAGTTTCATTGAGTTAGACAAGACTGTGGTCCTGTGATCAGATTGGCTAGTTTTCTGTGATCATGGCTTTAGTGTGTCTGCCCTCTGACGCCCTCTAGCAACACCTACTGTCTTACTTGGGTTTCTCTTACTTTGGATGTGGGGTATCTCTTCACAGCTGCTCCAGCAAAGTGCAGCTGCTGCTCCTTACCTTGGATGAGGGGTAGCTCCTCACGGCCGCCCCTCCTGACCTTGAATGTGGAGTAGCTTCTCTTGGCCCTCCTGTGCTGGAAACCTTAGCAATGGCCAAAGGAATAAGTCAGTTTTCGTTCTAATTCCAAAGAAATGCAATGCCAAAGAATTTTCAAACTACTGCACAATTGCACTCATCTCACATGCTAGCAAAGTAATGCTCAAAATTCTCCAAGCCAGGCTTCAATAGTACGTGAACTGAGAACTTCCAGATGTTCAACCTGGATTTAGAAAAGTCAGAGGAACCAGAGATCAAATTGCTAACAACCGTTGAATCCTTGAAAAAGCAAGACTGTTCCAGAAAAACATTTACTTCTTCTTTATTGACTTTGCCAAAGCCTTTGACTGTGTGGATCACAACAAACTGTGGAAAATTCTTGAAGAGAGGGGAAAACCAGACCACCTGACCTGCCTCCTGAGAAATCTGTGTATAGGTCAAGAAGCAACAGTGATAATTGGACATGGAACAATGGACTCATTCCAAATCTGGGAAAGAGTACATCAAGGCTGTATATTTTCACCCTGTTCATTTAACTTATATGCAGTATACATCATGTGAAATGCCAGGCTGGATGAAGTACAAGCTTGAATCAAGACTTCTGGGAGAAATATTAATAACCTCAGATATGCAGATGACACCACCCTTATAGCAGAAAGTGAAGAACTAAATAGCCTCTTGATGAAAGTGAAAGAGGAAAGTGAAAAAGTTGGCTTAAAACTCAACATTCATAAAATTAAGATCATGGCATCTGGTCCCATCACTTCATGGCAAATAGATGGAGAAACAATAGAAGCAGTGAGATACTTTATTTTACTGGGTTCAACAATCACTGCAGATGGTTATTGCAGCCATGAGATTAAAAGATGCTTGCTCCTTGGAAGTTATGACCAACCTAAACAGCATATTGAAAAGCAGTGACATTACTTTGTCAACAAAATCCATCTAGTCAAGGCTATGTTTTTTCCAGTAGTCATGTATGGGTGTAAGAGTTAGACTAAAGATAGCTGAGCTCTGAAGAATTGATGCTTTTGAACTGTGGTGTTGGAGAAGACTCTTGAGAGTCCCTTGGACTGCAAGGAGATCCAACCAGTCCATCCTAAAGGAAATCAGTCCTGAATATTCATTGGAAGGACTGATGCTGAAGCCGAAACTCCAATACTTTGGCCACCTGATGTGAAGAACTGACTCATTGGAAAAGACCCTGATGCTGGGAAAGATTGAAGGCGGGAAGAGAAGGGGATGACAGAGGATGAGATGGTTGGATGGCATCACTGACTCAATGGACCTGAGTTTGAGCAAGCTCTGGGAGTTGGTGATGGACAGGGAAGCCTGTTGTGCTGCAGTCCATGGGGTTGCAAAGAGTTGGACATGACTGAGTTAATGAAATTAACTGAACTGAACTGAAAAAGATAGAACAGAAAGATGTTTGTAAAGGTCTTTATAAACCATAGTTTATAAAAGGTAGCTCTTTATTATCTCATCAGAACAGATTCATACTTTTATTTGAAAGTGGCATGTTTTATAATAAACAACAGATAATGAACAATGATTAAAAGAAAGAATGAAATGCAGTTAATTTTAAACCAATATGAATAGAAATGTGTCAAAAATTTTGTTGAAATACTTGATAGCTTCATTGGCCTGTCCTCCTGAAAAGTAACTGGACATTCATATTCCCTTGCCTTTATGGAAGGATATAGAAGAAAAATTTTAGGGATGACAATAGAAATTCTTCAATAAAAAAATTGAGCAATAAGAATTAGCTTTCATTCATTGTTATTAACTATAGAAACATTCTGAATATCATTACTTATTGATTGTATGCATTGAATATATTATGAGTGCTAAAGATTTAGACACATTGAAGAATCAAGTTGTCTTCTTATTTTAGAGGAAACATATGTCCTCTCATTTATTTATTTGTATATTAACAAACATTTATAAAAAGTGCAGTATTTACCCAGCAGTATAGTAGATGATGGGCTTCCCTGATGGCTGACAGTAAAGAATCTGCCTGCAATGCAGGAGACCTGGGTTCAATCCCTGGGTTGGGAAATCACCTGGAAGAGTGCATGGCAACCCACTCCAGTATTCTTGCGTGGAGAATTCCCCTGGACAGAGGAGCCAGGTGAGTTACAGTCCATGGGATTGTAAAGAGTTGGACATGACTGAGTGACTAAGCACTTGGTAGATGATGGGAATACAAAAATAAAAAAGACAGTCCCTGTCTTCAGTGAGTTTAGAATAAAATAATACACTTATTGGTTACACATGTGACATCATAAAAGAAAGAAAGTATTGTTAACCATGGAACCACATACAGAAACATCTCTTTCTGCCTTAGTGGAGAGAAAGTAGAGTTATAGAAGGCTTCTAGAGATATACCATATAAATGCTCTTCCTATTAACACTATTAAGATTTTTAAACTTGCCACTCTACTGTGATATAGTGTTTCCTTTTTTAGAATACAATTTTATTTTAGAACAGTTTTAGCTTTACAGAAAAATTGCAAAGTTAGGACACAGTTCCCATATAGCCCACACTCAGTTTCCCCTGCTATTAACATTTATATTACCATGCTTCATTTCTTGTAACTAATGAATGGATACTGAATCATTGTTGTTACTTTATTCAGATCACCTTAGTTTTTATCTAATCACTTTTTCTGTTCTAGAGTCCCTTCTGGGATACTTCATTACATTTAGACACCACGTTTCCTTAGGCTCATCTTACTCTGACAATTTCCCAGCCCTTCTAAGCTCTTCTTTGTATTTCATTCCCTTGATAGTTTTGAAGCATAGTCGTCAGTTATTCGGTAGAATGACCCTCTATTGAAATTCCTCTAATATCATCCTCATGATTCACCTGGGATTATATGTTTTTGTAAGACCAGAAATGTAAAGAGCTATTCTCATCACATCATATCCATAGTGGTTAGTATTGACTTTGATCACATGTTTGTCAGGTGTTTGTAGTGTTTGTCAGGATTCTCCACTGTAAAATTACTCCTTTTTTCCCCTTTCTATATTGCCTCTGAGGAAAAGACACAATGCAAGGACCACACTTATCGAGCAGGAAGTTATCCCACTCGAGTGGGAAAGATCCACTCCTTAAGGGCAGAGGATCTCTGTAAATTTGTTAGAACTATTCTGCTTAGGAGATTTGTCTATTCATTCCATTTATTTATTCAACCATTCATACCAGAGTGGAGACAAGAATATTTATTGCATACAGTGGGTTATAATCCGATATTACTTTATTTACTTCATTGGCCAAATATTCCAGCTTTAACCATTGATAGGTCTTTAAATTTCCCTCCCATGGCCCTTGAATATAACCCCAACATTATGGATTTTTTAAGCATTTAATTTCCAGCGCTGAAAGATGATCCAGATTCATCTTGTGTACTTCCTGCTTCAGTATTAGAATCAGCCATTTCTCCAAAGGGCTCTTTTCTTGGTACAATGGCATTAGAAATCAAGAACAAGGCACTAGACACACTCATTGCTCATGAAATGTCTTGCCTATAGGCCATTTCAGAGGGTAGTACAATAAAATACATGTCCGGATACTGGTTTAGCCTCTTTCAGAATGCGATATTGTTGGAATCAGAGTATACAGCCTTTTTAGACTCACTCCTTTCACCTAGCAACATGCATTTAAAATTTATCCATGATCCAAGGCAACCTACAGAATAAATGCAATCTCTATGAAAATACCAATGGCATTTTTCAAAGAACTAGATCAAAATATTTTAATATCTGTATTGAAACAGAAAAAATACAAAATAGCCAAAACAATCTTGAGGAAGAACAGAGCTGAAAGAACGATGCTCCTTGACTCTAGACTATACTACAAAGTTACAGTAATCAAAACAGTATGATAATAGTAAAAAAAAAAAACAAACACAGAAATATAGATCAATGGGAGATGATAGAAAGCCCAGAAATTAAACCCACACACCTATGGTCAATTAAATTAAACAAAGGAGGCAAGAATACACAATGGAGGAAAGACAGTCTCTTCAATAAGCAATATTGGGAAAACTTAACAGCTACATGTAAAAGAATGAGATTAGAACATTCTATAACACACCATACACAAAAATAAATTCATAATGGATTAATGACATAAACTTAAGACTGGATACTATAACAATACTAGAGGAAAACATAGGCAGAACACTGTTTGACATAAATCGCAGCAATAAATTTTTTTGATCCTATGTCCTACATTTAAGGAAATAAAGACAAAAATAAACAAATATGACCTAATTAAACTTAAAAGCTTTTGCACAACAAAGGAAACCATAAACATCTTATATACTGGGAGAAAACTACTTGCAAACAAAGTTACTGACAAGGGATTAATTTCCAAAATATATAAACAGCTCATACAGCTCAATATAAAAAAAAAAACAAAAAACAAAAAAACAAGCCATCAAAAAATGAGCAGAAGATCTAAATAGACACTTCTCCAAAGAAGACATACAGATCATATGGTGACTTTATTTCAGTTTTTTTTTTAATTAAACTCCATATGGTTTTCCATAGTGACTGTACCAATTTTCATTCTAACAACAGTGTAGGAGAGTTCCTGTTTCTCCACACCCTTTCCAGCATTTATTTGTAGACTTTTTGATGATGGCCATTCTGACTGGTATGAGATAATACCTCATTGGAGTTTGATTTGTATTCCTCTAATAATTACTGACAATGATCATGTTTCCATGTGCCTGTTGGCCATCTGTATGTCTTTGTCTTCACCTGGCATTTTCTCTTCTTTTCTAATTCAATATGAATCAGGTTATGGTCAACCTTAATGACTTCAACTTAACTTGATTATATCTGCAAAGACTCTGCTTTTAGATATGAATCACATTGAGAATTACTGGGGGTTACAACTTCAACAAATCTTTGGGGAGACAATAAAACCATGACAGCAGTTAATTGTTACTTTAGTTTGGAGTTTCCTAATAAACATGATGTCAAACACCATCTCACATGCTCATTTGCCATACGATAGTCTTCAGTGGATAGATGTGTGTTCAGATATTTGCCCGTTTTTAAATTGAGCTGCTTGCTTTCTCAATGTTGAGATTTTAGAAATCTTTGTATATTTTGGGAAAAAAAAAGTCCTTTATCAGATATGTGCTTGCCATATATTTTTTTCCTGCCTCTGGCTACTTTATCATGCTCTTAATAGTGTATTCTGCAGAGCAGAGTTTTGTAATTTTAATTAAGTCCAATTTAACAATATTTTCTTTCATGGTTTGAGCTTTTGGGGCTGTATTTTAAAACTGATCTCTAACCCAAATGTTACCTAGATTTTCTCATAATTTCTTTTGAAACTTGATAATTTCATATTTTACATTTCGATCTATGATCCCAGGATAATGTAGATTTTTCAGATGGCTTTTTTCATTCACTAATGTGCATTTAAGGTTGCTTCTTGTCTTTTCATGGCTTTATAGCTGATTTCATTTCATTGCCAAAAAACATCCCACTTAATGAATGTATCAAGGTTTTTAAAAAAATCCATTAACCTACTGAAGAACATCTTGGTTGCATATATGTTTTGACAATTATGAACAAAGCTTCCATAAATATTTGTGTACAAGTTTTTGTGTGCACTTTTCAACTCATTTGAGTAAATACCAAGGAGCATAATTGCCACATCACATGGAAATAGTCTCTTTACTTTCGTAAGACTGCCAAACTCTATTGCAAAGTGGCTCTACTATTATGCATTCCCACCACCAATAATTGAGAGTTCTTATTGCTTCACTATATGGATCATAACAAACTGTGGAAAAATCTTAAAGAGAAGAGAATACCAGACCACCTTACCTGCCTCCTGAGAAACCTGTATCCTGGGTAAGAAACAACAGTTAGAACTGGGCATGGATTAACAGACTGGTTCAAAACTGGGAAAAAAAATACATCAAGGCTATCTATTGCCACCCTGATTATTTAGATTATATGCAGAGTACACCATATGAAATGCCATGCTAGATGAAGCACAACTGGTATCCAGATTGTCGGGAGAAATATCAATAACCTCAGATATGCAGATGCGTCCAAGCTAATGGCAGAAACTGAAGAGGAACTAAAGAGCCTCTTGATGAAAGTGAAAGAGGAGAGAGAAAAAGCTGACTTAAAACTCAACATTCAGAAACTAAGATCATGGCATCCGGTCCCATCACTTCATGGCAAATAGATGGGGAAACAATGGAAACAGTGGCAGACTTTATTTTCTTGGGCTCAAAAATCACTGCAGATGGTGACTGCAACCATGAAATTAAAAGACCCTTGCTCCTTGGAAGAAAGCTATGACAAACCCAGACAGTGTATTAAAAAAAAAAAAAAAAAAAAAAAACAGAGATCACATTGTGGACAAAGGTCTGGTTAGTCAAAGCTATGGTTTTCTTATAGTCATGTATGCATATGAGATTTGGATCATAAGGAAGGCTGAGCACTGAAGAATTGATGCTTTCAAATTGTGGTGCTGGAGAAGACTCTTGAGAGTCCCTTGGACAGCAAGGAGATCAAACCAGTCAATCCTAAAGGAAATCAACCCTGAATACTCATTGGAAGGACTGATGCTGAAGCTGAAGCTCCAGTACTTTGGCCACCTGATGCAAAGAGCTGACTCACTGGAAAAGATCCTGATGCTGGGAAAGATTGAGGACAGGAGGAGAAGGGGGTGACAGAGGATGAGATGGTTGGATGGCATCACCGAATGAACATGAGTTTGAGCAAACTCCAGGAGATGGTGAAGGACAGGGGAGCCTGGTGTGCTGCAGTCCATGGGGTCACAAAGACTTGGACATGATTTAGCGACTGAACAACAGCAACAATTGTTCCACAATCCCACCAACATTTGAGATTGTCATTGTTTTAGATTTCAGTCATTCGAATAGGTCTGCAGTGTTGTTTGATTGTTGTTTAATTGGAAATTTCCTAATGATATATGATGTGGAGCTTCTTTTCTTATGCTTATTCACTATCTACATACAGGCATAATTCAGAGATACTATGGGAATAATACCAGTTCATTGCAATATAGTAAATGTTGCAATAAAGTGAGTCACACAAACTTTTTGCCTTCTCAGTACATATAAAAGCTATGCTTAAATTATGCTGTAGTCTATTTTAAGTGTGAATATCATGGACTCTTTATTGCCAAATTCAGGCTTAAATTAAAGAAAGCAGGGAAAACCACTAGGCCATGCAGGTGTGACCTGTATCAAATCCATAACGATTACACAGTGGAAGTGACAAATAGATTCAAGGGATTAGATCTGATAGAGTGCCTGAAGAACTATGGACAGAGGTTTGTAACATTGTACAGGAGGTGGTGATCAAAACCATCCCCAAGAAAAAGAAATGCAAAAAGGCAAAATGGTTGTCTGAGGAGGCCTTACAAATAGCTGAGAAAAGAAGCAAAGGATGAAGGAGAAAAGGCAAGATTTACCTATCTGAATGCAGAGTTCCAAAAATAGCAAGGAGAGATAAGAAAGCCTTCCTAAGTGATCAATACAAAGAAATAGAGGAAAACAATAGAATGGGAAGGACTAGAGATCTCTTCAAGAAAACTAGAGATATCAAGGGAAAATTTCATGCAAAGATGGGCACAATGAAGGGCAGAGATGGTATGGATCTAACAAAAGCAGAAGATATTAAGAAAAGGTGACAAGAATACACAGAAGAACTATACAGAAAAGATCTTCATGACCCAGATAACTACGATGGTGTGATCACTCACCTAGAGCCAGACATCTGGAAAGTGAAGTCAAGTGGGCTTTAGGAAGCATCACTACGAACAAAGTTAGTCAAAGTTATGGAATTCCAACTGAGCTATTTCAAATCCTAAAAGATGATGCTATGAAAATGCTGCACTCAATACGTAACCAAATTTGGAAAACTCAGCAGTGGCCACAGAACTGGAAAATGTCAGTTTTCATTCCAATCCCAAAGAAAGCAATGTCAAAGAATGTTCAAACTACTGCACACTCACACTCATTCCACATGCTAGCAAAGCAATACTCAAAATTCTCCAACTTAGGCTTCAATAGTAAGTGAACCGAGAGTTTCCAGATGTTCAAGCTGGATTTAGAAAAGGCAGAAGTACCAGGGATCAAATTGCCAACATCTGTTTGATCATTGAAAAAGCAAGAGAATTCAGAGAAACATCTACTTCTGTCTCATTGACTATGCTAAAGACTTTGACTCTGTGAATCACAATAAACTGTGGAAAATTCTTAAAGAGGTGGGATACAAGACCACCTAACCTGCCTCCTTAGAAACCTGCACACTGGTCAAGAAGCAACAGTGAGAACCGAACATGGTACAACAGACTGGTTCCAAATTGGGAAAGGCATATGTCAAGGCTGTATATTGTCACCCTGCTTATTTAACTTATATGCAGAGTACATCATGTGAAATACTGGACTGGATGAAGCACAAGCTGGAATCAAGATTGCTGGGAGAAATATCAATAACTTCAGATATGCAGATGACACCACCCTATGGCAGAAAGTGAAGAAAAATTAAAGAACTTCTTGATGAAAGTGAAAGAGGGGAGTGAGAAAGCTGGCCTAAAGCTCAACATTCAAAAAACTAAGATCATGGCATCCAGTTCCATCCCTTCATGATAAATAGATGGGGAAACAATGGAAACAGTGACAAATGCTATTTTCTTGAGCTCCAAAATCAGTGCAGACAGTGATTGAAGATGCTTGCTCCTTGGCAGAAAAGCTAAAACAAACCTAGACAACATACTAAAAATCTGAGACATTACTTTGCCGACAAAGGTCCCTCTAGTCAAAGCAGTCATGCACAGATGTGAGGGTTGGACAATAAAAAAAGGCTGAGTGCCAAAGAACTGATGCTTTCAAACTGTGGTGTTAGAGAAGACTTCTTGAGAGTCCCTTGGACTGCAAGGAGATCAAACCAGTCAATCATAAAAGAAATCAGTCCTGAATATTCATTGGAAGGACTGATGATGAAGCTGAAGCTCCAATACTTTGGCCACCCAATTCAATGAGCTGACTCATCAGAAAAACTTTGATGCTGGGAAAGACTGAAGGCAGGAGAAAGGGACAATAGAAGAGAGATAGTTGGGTGGTGTCACTAACTCAATGGACACCAGTTTGAGCAAGCTCAGGGATTTGGTGATGGACAGTGATATCCTGCAGTCCATGGGGTCACAAAGAATCAGACACGACTGAGCAACTACACAACAATTAAGTGTGCAGCATTATGTCTAAACTGCACACATCTTAATTTAAGAATATTTAATTTCTTAAAAACTGCTAACCATCATCTGAGCTTCAGTGAGTCATAATCTTATTGCTGGTGGAGAGGCTTGCCTTATGTTCATGGCTGTTGACTGATCAGGGTGTTGGTTGTTCAAGGCTGGGGTGGCTGAGGCAATTTCTTAAAATAAGTTGTTTGTTGTATTGACTGACTCTTCTTTTCACAAATGATTTCTATGTAGCATACAATGCTGTCTGATAGTATTTTACTCACAGTACAACTTCTTTCAAAATTGGAGTAGGTCCTCTCATACCCTGCCACTGCTTTATCAACTAGGCTTATATAATATTCTAAATCTCTGTTGTTTCAACAGTTTTAACAGCATCTTCAAGAGGAGTAGATTCCATCTCAAGAAACCTCTTTCTCTGCTCATTCATAAGAAGCAACTTCTCAATTGTAGAATTTCATCATGAGATTTCAGCATTTTGTTCACATCTTCAGGCCCCACTTCTGATTCTAGTTCTCATTCTATTTACATGACACCTGTAATAACTTCCTCCACTGAAGGAGGGTTGGAATCCACTTCTTCCAAACTCCTTTGAATGTTGATATTTTGACCTCTTTCCATGAATCACAAATGTTTTTAGTGGTGTCTAGAATGGTGAATCCTTTCCAGAAAATTTTCAATTTGTCTTTCCCAAATCTATAAGAGGTATCACTAAGTAAGGCAGTCAGAGCTTTATAAAATGTATTTCTTAAATAATAATACCTGAAAGTCAACGTAACATCTTGATCATGGGCTACAGAACAGATACTGTGTTAGCAGGCATGAAAACATTAATCTCACTCTCCATCTCCTTCAGAGCTCTCAGGTGATCAGGTAGGTTATCTGTGAGCAGTAATGTTTTGAAAGCAATATTTTTTATGATCAGTAGATTTCAACAGTGAGCTTAAAATATTTAGTAAAACCATATCATCAACAGATGTGCTGTCACTCAGGGCTTGTTGTCTCATTTACAGAGCACAGGAACAGTAGATTTTGCATAAATCTTAAGGACCCTAGAATTTCAGAATGATAATTGAGCACTGGCTTCAGCTGAAAGTCACCAGCTGCATTCCCTTAAAAGGAAAGTCAGACTGTCCTTTAAAATCAGGTATTGGCTTTTCTTCTCTAGCTATGAAAGTCCTAGATGGCATCTTCTCCCAATAGAAGACTGTTTCATCTCCACTGAAAATCTACTGTTTAGTGTAGGCACCTTCATATTTTAGCTAGATATTCTCGATAACCTGCTGCAGCTCCTGCGTCAGCACTTGTTGCTTCACCTTGCACTTTTATATTATGTACATGGCTTATTTCTTCAGACCTCATGAACCAACCTCTGCTAGTTTCAGACTTTTCTTCTGCAGCTTCCTCACCTCTCTCAGCCTTCAAAGAATTGAAGAGAGTTAGGGCCTTGCTCTGGATTAAGCTTTGGCTTAAGGGAATGTTGTGGCTATTTTTGTCTTCTATCCAGATCAGTAAAACCTTCTCCGTATCGGCAATAAAGCTGCTTCACTTTTTTTATCATTCATGTGTTCACTGGAGTAGCATTTTTAATTTCCTTCAAGAACTTTTTCCTTTGCATTCAAACCTTGGCAAATCATTTGGCTCAAGAGGCCTAGCTTTTGGCCCATTTTGACTTTCAACACACCTTCCTCATGAAGATTAATCATTTTCAGCTTTTGATCTAAAGAGAGAGACATAGGACTTTTCCTTTCACCTGAATGAACTCTTTGAGGCCATCATGGGATTATTATTTGGCCTAATTTCAATATTATTTTGTCTCAGGGAATATGGAAACCCAAAGAGACGGAAACAGATAGGGGAATAACTAGTCTGCCGAGCAATCAGAACACACACAGCCTTTATCAGTTAAGTTTGCCATCTTATGCACTTCCCAGATGGCTCAGTAGTAAAGATTCTGTCTGCCCACGCAGGAGATGAAGGCAGGAGACGTGGGTTTGATCCCCAGGCCGGGAAGATCCCCTGGAGAAGGAACTGGCAACCCACTCCAGTATTCTTGCCTGGAGGATCCCATGGACAGAGGGGCCTGGCCGGCTACATTCCTTGGGGCTGCAAAGAGTCGGACAAGTCTGAGTGACTGAGTATGCATGCACGTTGCTATCTTATATTTGTGCAGGTCTCAGCGGCAGTGTGAGGGATCCTTAGTTGTGGCATGCGGGATCTAGTTCCCTGACCAGGGATTGGATATAGGCCCCCCTGCACTGGGAGTGTAGTTCCAGCCACTGGACCACCAGGGAAGTCCCTTCATTTTACATTTAAATCTGTCATCTATTTTAAGTTAACTTTTGTGAAAGGTGTAAGATTCTTTTTCTTTTGCATGTAGATGTTCAGTTGTTCCAATAGCATTTGTTGAAAAGACTACCCTTTTTCCACTTAATATTTTGCTCCTTTGTCAAAGATCAGTTCACTATATTTGTGTGGTCTATTTCTGGGCTCTCTATTCTGTTCCACTGATGTATTCTTTCACCAGTACCGCACTCTCCTGATTACTGTAGTTTTATATAGTTTAAAGCTGGGTAATGTCAATCCTCTGAAATTGATATTTGTATTTTTTTTTTTCCATTTATTTTTATTAGTTGGAGGCTAATTACTTTACATAATTGCAGTGGTTTTTGTCATACATTGAAATAAATTAGCCATGGATTTACATGTATTCCCCATCCCGGTCCCCCCTCCCACCTCCCTCTCCACCCGATCCCTGTTAGGTTTATACCAAAGTATTCCATTTTTTTATATGCCATTTTAAATGGTGTGTTTTTGAGTTCCAATTGTACATTGTTGGTATACAGGGAAAAAACTGACTTTTGTATGTCAACCTTGTATCCTACAAATTTGCTTGTGTGTGTGTATGTGTGCTGTCTCTTCAGTCATGGCCAACTCTTACAACCCTATGGACTGATACTGCCAACTCCTCTGTCCATGGGATTCTCCAGGCAAGAATGCTGGAGTGGTCTACCATACCCTCCTCCAGGGGATCTTCCCAATCCAGGGATCGAACCTGCGTGTCCAGCAGCTCCTGCATTGCAGGCACACAGAGCCATCAGGTAAGCCCACAAATTTGCTTAAAATTTGCTTATCAGTGCCAAAAGATTTTTGTTGTTGACTCTTTGGGATTTATCATTAAGATAATCTTGTAATCTGCAACCAGGCATTTTTTTTTCCTTTCAATAAGTATAGCTTTTATTTCTCATTCTTGTTTTATTGTATTACTTAAGACTTCTAGTATCATGTTGAATAGGAGTGATGAGAGTGGCTGTGCTCACCTTGTTCCCCATCCTAGGGAGAAAGCATCTAGCTCCTAATCATTTTTTTTTAATTTTTCCATTTATTTTTATTAGTTGGAGGCTAATTACTTTACATCATTGCAGTGGTTTTTGTCATACATTGAAATGAATTAGCCATGGATTTACATGTATTCCCCATCCCGGTCCCCCCTCCCACCTCCCTCTCCACCCCATCCCTCTGGGTCTTCCCAGTGCACCAGGCCCGAGCACTTGAATATTTTATAGTCCAGACCAAGGGATCTTTTCTAAGCCAGGTTTTATCCATGCAACTCTATTACAATACCATCTCACTGGCATTACCGGAACACATACATACATGGAAGAAATCTAACCATTATCTTGATTTAAACATCATAGTGCCTTTTGAGGGCCTGCACATCTTCTAAAGTAAAGTGTTTGTTTGGTGCATCTGAGAGGTCATCAAAGAGCCGCTTCATCTGCTCCTTTTGGTCTTTGCTAATTAGTGTCAACATCATCTTAAACCTTTCTGCTTTGCTCAGATATAAAAGATGCTGATACACCAAGGAGGGATCTTTATCAATAAGATGACTTTTCAGAGACTGGAGGAGGAGGAGGAACGTGTCCCCTTCAAGTTTGTTACTCAACAACACTGGCAAATCTTTGGGTTCAGTGATGGCTAGCAGGTGTGCACAGGCTCCTTGATCTTTCCTCGTACTGATGGCGTTTATAACCTGATCATTTTCTCTTAATGACTTGTTAAAATTTTGAGTTAAATTCTACTTCTTTGGGCTATGAAGCAGTCCTCTTAAGTTTGGTAGAAATGTCATTTCTTTATAGTTCATTTTTAAAAGTGAAAATCATTAACAGTGATTATTACATCACCTTTATTTCCTGCTAAGATATATATAAATCCCATTTTATATTACTTGTGGATGACAGGCCTCTAAGATGAAACACAACATTTAAGTCTATAATAGGAAATGATTATTAAATAAATTTTGGTTATTTAGAGCTATAAGAGGAACGTATTTTTTCTAATAGGGAAGTATTGCCTACTAATTAAGAACAGAAATTGCCAAAAATTCTATTACTAGATTTTTGAAGGCTGGTTTCCCTTATGTGTTGTTTATATAAGCAATAACAGAACAGCCACTGTATAAAAGCAACCAAGCCTGCATTTCTATTTGAATTGTCACTTGCACATTTCCCCCAAACATTTTAAGTTACTTCTCCCTCTTTTGTTCCCTCCTCCTTTAAGCATGATCATATTTATTCCCTTAGTGCAAAAGGGAAAATGAAGAACTCTTTATATTGAGAGCTCACTTGTCACTTGGGTCAAAGTAAAGGTATTTCTTATAATAAAACATTCAGGTCTCTAAAAAAAAAAAAAAAACTCACTTGGTCATGGGATATACTTATTTTTACATCTTGTCAGATTCTATTTGCTAATATTTTGACAAGGGTTTTTGCATTTTTATTCTCAAGAGACATGGATCTATAATCTACCTTTATTATAATGCCTTTGATTTTTCTCAGTATGAGGTTAATGTTGACCTCCAGAATGAGTTAGGAAGTATTCCCTTTCCTTCTGTTTCCTGGAGAGAATTCAGAATTCTAAATTATACAACTGGTATGATTTCCTTTAATGTTTGGTAGAAATTAACAGTAAGCCCATTTGTCCTGTGCTTTGTCATGGAAGGCCAGTTTAGATCATCTATATCTTTTGTGTGAATGTTGGTAGATTGTGTTTTTCAAGGGATAAGTTCATTTCATCTAAGTTACATATTTGTGAGCTCATTATATTCCTTTAAACATTCATGGCATTAGTAGTGATACCCCTCCTTCAAATATGATATCAGTACTTTGTGTCTTCTCTTTTTTTATTAGTTAACCAACCTATCTAGAGGTGTCTCAATTTTGCTGATCCTTCAAAAGAACCAGACTTTGTTTTTGTTGATTTTCTCTACTGATTTCCTGTTTCCAATTTCATTTATTTCTGCTCTAATTCTTATTATTTATTTTCATCTGCTTACTTTGGATTTAATTTGATCCTCTTTTTCTCATTCCCTAAGGTGGATGTTTAGATCACCGATTTGACATTTTTTCTTCTTTTCTATTAATAATACACTCAGCACTGTATATTTCTAATTTTGATAAGCTGTGTTTACATTTTCACTTAGTTCAAAAATACTTTTTGTTTTATCTTGAGTCTTGTCCTTTGACGCACAAGTTATTTAAGTTGTGTTCTTTAATCTCTAAATATTTGAAGATTTTCCAGTTATCTGTTCTTGAATTCCAGACTAATTCCATTATGGTCTGAGAGCATATTTTATATTATCTCTATTCTTTTAAATCTATCATGGTGTGTTTGATGGCCCAAAATGTGATCTATCTTTGTGTATGTTTTATGTGAACTTGACTAGAATGTATACTCTGCTGTTGCTGTATGTTGTACTCTATAAATGCTAATTAATCAAGTTAACTGATGGTGCTGTTCGGGTCAACTATATCCTTACTGATTTTCTGCCTGCTGAATCTGTGAATTATTCACAGAGGTCTGTTAAGTTTCCAACTATAATGGGAGATTTGTACTTCTACTTTCGTCTCCATCATTTATTTCTTATGTAATTTTGATGGTCTGTTTTTGGGTGAATATACATTTAGGACTTAGATGTCTTCATGAAGACCTGACTCCTTTATAATTATGTAATATTGTTCTTTATCCCTGATTTTTTTTCTGTATGTTGAAGTTTTCTTTTTCTGAAATTAATGCAACCACTCTTCCTCTCTTTCCTTTACTGTGAGCATGGTATAGCTTTCTCCTCCACTTCACATTTAACATATCTAAGTCTTTATATTTAAAATGGGTATCTCTCAGTTCAGTTCAGTTCAGTCTCTCAGTCATGTCCAACTCTTTGTGATCCCCATGGACTGCAGCACTCCAGGCCTCCCTGTCCATCACCAACTCCTGGAGTTTACCCAAACTCATGTCCATTGAGTCAGTGATGCCATCCAACCATCTCATTCTCTGTCGTCCCCTTCTCCTCCTGCCTTCAATCTTTCCCAGCATCAGTATAATAACCTAGAGGGGTGGGAATGGGAGGGAGGTGGGAGGGAGATTCAAGAGGGAGGGGACATATGTACACCTATGGTTAATTCATGTTGATGTATGACAGAAATCAAACCAATATTGTAAACCAATCATCAATCAATTAAAAAATAAATAAATATATTTAAAAAAATAATAAAATAAAATGACTATCTCATAGGTAACATTTAGTTGGGTTTTTGGTTGTTGTTGTTTTGGGTCTTGTTTTTTGAATCCACTCTGATGATTTCTGTTTTTGACATAAATTTAGAGTTTTCACAGTTAAATATAGTATTGATATGGTTGCATAAGTATATTCCCTATTTATGGCTGTTTTTCTTCATTGCATATACTCTTTATTTCTTTATTTTCTCCTGTTTTACTGAGTTCTGGGGGTTTCAACTGAGAACTTTATAGGTTTCCATTTTTTTTTTTTCATTTCTAGCATTTCTTTTTAATTCTTCCTTAGAGTTCTCTGTTCTTATATTGAGCATCTGTTTTTCACCTTATCTACTTTTCCAATTAGAACTTTTATCATATTAATTTAAGTTCTTCAAGTGATAATGCAAAACTCCATGTCATATCTAAGTATGATTCTGATACTTACTTTGTCTCTTCAGAGTGTTTTTTTTTTCCTTTCCTTTTAGTATTTCTTTTACTCTCTTTGTTGAAAGGTGGCTATGGTATATAAGGAATACCAACTGAGATAAACAGATTTTTAGTGTCAGATTTGATGTTACTCTGGTCAGGATTTAGGCTGTGTTTAGAGTTTTCTATAAATCTAGATTACAGAATTTCCAATTTCTTCTAATGTCTTTGTTTTTGTCCCCACTGTTCACTTTTTACTTCATCAAGTACTCCTCAAGAGAGTCTGCATTATGAAGCTCTTTCAGCTCCAAACCACAGTTATTATACTGGAGCCCTGTCAATGTGGTGGTAAGTTGTTGGGTAGGGGAAGCATTCTATACTCTTAAGATTAAATCTAAGTTTTTGAGAGAGCTTGTACTTCTGGACTGTAACTTTTGCAAATATTTCTTAGCTATCACCCCTGCATTAGGTGATACGAAAAGGTGAGAGGGGGCTGGAGTGGAAAAAATAAACTTTCACCAGGTGAGATAAGGGTTAGGTAAAATCTTCCCCTGGAGAGTTGGCCTTTGTTATGGCTATATCTCAAAATAAGCACTGTTACCTATTTCCTGCCAGAAATATTAGAGTATCTTTTTTCTTTTTTTTTTTTTTTTTTAGAGTATCTTTCTTAGAGGAACATTCCAGGTGTACAAGCTGGATTTAGAAAAGGTAGAGGAATAAGACCAAATTGCCAACATCCATTGGATCATAGAAAAAGCAAAAGAATTCCAGAAAAAATATCTACTTCTGCTTCATTGACTATGCTAAAGCCTTTGACTGTGTGGATCACAACAAACTGTGGAAAATTCTTAAAGAGATGGAAAGACCACCTTGCCTGCCTCCTGAGAAACCTGTATGCAAGTCTTGAAGCAACAGTCATAACCGGACATGAAACAACAGCCTGGTTCCAAATTGGGAAAGGAGTACATCAAGGCTGTATATTGTCACCCTGCTTATTTAACTTATATTCAGAATACATCATGTGAAATGCTGGGTTGGATGAAGCACAAGCTGGAATCAAGATTGCCAGGAGAAATATCAGTAACTTCAGATATACAGATGACACTACCCTTATGGCAGAAAGTGAAGAATAACTAAAGAGCCTCTTGATGAAAGTGAAAGAGGAGAGTGAAAAAGTTGGCTTAAAACTCAACATTCCAAATACTAAGATCATGCCATCTGGTCCCATTACTTCATGTCAAACAGATGGTGAAAAAATGGAAACAGTGACAACTTTAATTTCTTGGGCTCCAAAATCACCAGTGACTATCGCCATGAAATTAAAAGATACTTGCTCCTTGCAAGAAAAGCTATGACAAACCTAGCCAACATATTTAAAAGCAAAGCTGTCACTTTGTTGACAAAGGTTGTACAGTCAAATCTATGGTTTTTCCAGTAGACACATATTCATGTGAGAGTTGGACCTTTTTATAAAAGGCTGAGGGCTAAAGAACTTATGCTTTCAAACTGTGGTGCTGGAAAAGACTCTTGAGAGTCCCTTGGACTGCAAGGAGATCAAACCAGTCAGTCCTAAAGGAAATCAACCCTGAATATTCATTGGAAGGACTGATGCTGAAGCTGAAGCTTCAATATTTTGGCCACCTGATGCAGAGTCAACTCATTGGAAAAGATCCTATTGCTGGAAAGATTGAAGACAACAGGAGATGGGGTTAGCAGAGGATGAGATGATTGGATGGCATCATCGACTCAATGGACATGAGTTTGAGCAAACTCTGGGAGATAGTGAAGAACAGGGAAGCCTGGCATGCTGCAGTCCATGGGGTTTCAAAGAGTCAGACATGACTGAGCAACTGAACAACAACAACAACATGTTATGGGCTGAATTGTGTCCCTTCTAAAATTCCTATGTTGAAAACCTAACACCCAATACCTCAGAATGTGACTATACTTAGAGATAGGACCTTAAACAGGTAGTTAACTTAGATATTAGGGTGAACTCTAATCCAATTCAACTGGTGTTCTCAAAAGAAGAGGAGATTTGGACATACAAAGGGTCGGGAGCTGCCGCGGTGTGCCCAAACCATGACAAGGTCACGGGACGAGAGAGGAACCTGCAAGGCAGCTCTTCCTCACATGGGGCTGCCCCGGGGGCCCAATATGTCCCCTCGGGAGCCGCCGGGATGAGAAAGGAATCTGCAAGGCAGCTCTTCCCCTCGAGGTTGTCCCGGGGGCCTGGTATGTCCCTTTCTTCCTTGGGTCTTACTGTTGTTGGGCTATTAATTTTTGGAAATATAATATATAGTAATAAGGCCTCCCTGGAAAAGTCCAAGCCTTTTTGGAAATGCTCATGATTGCTCTGGCTCAGGACATGACCATAAACATCAAGTCAAAAAAGAAAAGGCCACAGGTATAGTTTGGCTGCTTGCTTAAAAGATTATAATGTTCTAGAATAGAAATGGAGAAGGCAATGGCACCCCACTCCAGTACTCTTGCCTGGAAAATCCCGTGGATGGAGGAGCCTGGTAGGCTGCAGTCCATGAGGGTCGCTAAGAGTTGGACACGACTAAGCGACTTCACTTTCACTTTTCACTTTCACTCATTGGAGAAGGAAATGGCAACCCACTCCAGTGTTCTTGCCTGGAGAATCCCAGAGACGGGGGAGCCTGGTGGGCTGACATCTATGGGGTCACACAGAGTCAGACACGACTGAAGTGACTTAGCAGCAGAATAGAAAAGAGTAGAGGCATTTAGATTTAGAAGTAGATATACTGCTTCAGTTTACTTGCTCCTTGGTTGAGAGGGTTTTCATTATTGCTATTTCCTTGCTGCTATTTGTTCATTGTTTCCCTTTCTTTAAACAACATGGAAGATTATGGGTATTTTTGTAGAGTTAGGAAATGGGGTACATAGGATTTCAATAGAAGATTTATATTAACCAGCTTCACTGCCATTATCTCACTATTAATAGAGGTGTTTTGCTGCTTTAGAGGTGTTTTTGCTGTTTAATAGTTAATCATTGTAAATTGAGATTTTGTGGTTTCAGGTAAAGAAAAATATCAGGGTTTTCTCATGGTACTATTCTCAGAAATGTCAAACATGTTACTGTGACCCTTCCCATGTATTGTTTTATTGTCCAAAAAATTTACACTATACCTGAGATTTGTAGAACATTGTTTTGTTAGAATGAAAATGTTCGGCCATTGAGGCAAGAAGACTACGTACGGGACATTTAAGAAAAAACCCTGTAATCAGAAATGTTCTAGATGAATGCATAGGGGAAAAACATGGGAAAGAAAAATATTGACAGAAGCACGAAACCAATATCTGATGTAATATGTGGTGACTTAAGGGGGAGGTAACGTTCATTCTATAAAAACTGAGCTGTCCTAAAAATAAAAAAAGCTACCTCTTCTACGCAACCTTCTGTGTGTGTCTGTCTTCTTCCTTGCTGATGCCACTCATCCCTTGGGTATTCCTGGTCCTGCAGGGGCTGAACTGCATATCAGGGGTGCACTCTGACTGTGAGGTCACAGCAAGAAGGTGGCCATCTACAAGCCAAGGAGAGAGGCCTCAGAGGAAATCAACCCAATGGTACTTTTAAGTTTGGATTTACAGACTCCAGAACTGTGACAAAAAGAATTTTCATTGTTAAAATTACCTAGTCTGTGGTATTTTGTTATGGCAGCCCTAGAAAACTAATACGTCACCAGAACTTGGTAAGAATTAAAACCACAAAAGTGTGGGGGAGCCATAAGACTGTGGCCCATAGGAGTTTCTCACTGTCAGACCGGTCACACTTGGTCTCTAGACATTTGTCAAAGTTTCCATTTAATTGTTTACAGTTACAGCTGCAGAAGCTTGCTCAGGTAAGGAAACATTGGCTATGACTCTTCAGATTCTCCTTTTCCCTCCAGATTTCAGGATGGCAGTATGCCATGAGATCTCAGTGCAGAGATGGCGCCAAGCAAATTTATTTATTTTCAGTATGTTAAGCTTTTTCTTGTCATAAGGATGTAGTGACAACTTCCAAGCTCTTTACATATTGGAGCTGAAATCAGAAGTCCTGATATTTCTACACAGACTCTATTTGCAAAGATTTGAAATGTAGCTTTATATGAGAAAAGCTTACATTTTATATCTTAGTATGATGTGTTAGTAAGCTTGAGTTGCTATAAAAAAATACCATAGATAGGGTGGTTTAACAGCAGACATTTACTTCTCACAGTTCTGGAGGCTAGAATTCCCACATATGGGTGCCAGCATGCCTGGGTCCTGGTCAGGGCCCTCTTCCTGGCTTACAGCGCGCTACTTTCTTGCTACGTCCTCATAAACAGGGAGAGCTCTGGGGTCTTGGTCTCTTCTTGTAAGGGTAATCACTGCACCTTGAGGGTCCCACCCTCATGACCTCATCTAAACCTAATTACTTCCCAAAGACCTCTTTGCAAATACCATCGTATTGAGGGTTATCGCTTCAACATATGAATTTGAAGAGGAAACAAATACCCACTCCCTAACATACAATATTCCTCTACTATAAAGATTCAATTACTCTAAAAATTATAAATGTATAATCTGTACTACTATTTTTCCCTGTCAAATTCTGTCAGAAATCGACCAGTATGCTTTGGAAAAGTTTGCCATCTACTCTAGGATTCATTAGTGTCTCCTTTTAACCTTACTACTCTTCTGAGATTAGGTCATGAGATACAGAACTAAACTGGGCTTCTGTATATACCTTTACCTTTCTATTCACTTGTCCTAATCCCAGCTGTCAAATATCTCTCCACTAGTAATGTACAGTTATTCAAAAGCCCCAAAGGACATAAGGTGACAGAATATTTTTTTCCTTAGGTCAGAGATGAAAAGGTTATTGAAGCAAAATTCATCATGCTAGAGTTGGAACACCAATATTTTCAGTGACCAAATATCTCTCTCTTAGCAATTTGGGAAAAAAAAAAAAACTATAATCTTACCAATTGTAGTGACAATTTAATATTTGCACAAAATCAGGTCATAAGACAGTGAAATATTTATTAGAGGGTTACAAAATTAATGGGGCAGGTCTTTGTTCCTTCCCTCAAAGTAGTCTTATCCATTAAAGGAAAAGGTCAAATTAATAAGACCAGAAGCAATTCAGGTCTTATACATATTAGATCACATAGAGACTAGACACAATCAAAGTCTCAAATTATTTTAATTAGTTGGTGTAAAAAAAAAAAAGAAATAACTACTTATGTTCAATATCAAAACATGATACATATCCATGAAATGGTTTAGAGAAAATGTGATATGTTATGTGATGACATTCTAAATGAGTTTGTCATAGAATAGTTGGAAAATCAGATCATTTCAAGCAGTTTATGGGAACTGATTTGGACTTTGAAGGAGGTGTAAGTTCTGCATGATGACCATTATATCCTTTTTTTGTGATTCAATACCAGGATTCTACTCACTGACTGGGACTGGGAAATTTTTAATCATTACTTAAACCATATTAAGATTTCCCCAGAACTGCAGGTAGAGTTAGTTGCTTCTTCATCTTTGCATCCATGACACATCGTATGTTCCTTCCTCTCTCTTATTGCCTAGATTTGTTTGCTTGTATGTTCTCCATAGTATATTGAGCAAGTCTGCTACAGAGATGTAGCCTTCTATGGCTGTTGTCTACTTAGTAATCCTTTCTACCTTTTGACATATGAATTTTCTTTTGGAAAGTACCCCTCTATCATTTCTGGAAGTCTTAGTGGAAAGATCAATAAAGGTGGTTTGCTATCCCCTGGAAAAGGGGAGAACAAGTGACTCACTGAGCTGTCATTGTGCAAGAATTTGAATATGGAATAGTGAAACAAGGGTGATAAACATTTGGATCTTATCTAACTGTGGTATTCTGAGGAGAGTTTTTATTAATCCCTGAAGAATAGCATATGTGGTATAATGTCATTTTTGTTAAAAAATGAACATGAATACTTAAAACTATCAAAAGCTGCAGTTATCTACCTAAAACTGTAGTTATCTAAATATAGGTATAAGTAAGTGGTCCTAGGAAGAGGTCTGGAATATTCCAAATCAGAAGATTCCAAATCAGAGATTATGTTTGGAGATAATTTGGATTTGGGATAAGATAAAGGTGTATTAGTGAAGAAGAACTAAAAAGCCTCTTGATGGAAGTGAAAGAGGAGAGTGAAAAAGTTGGCTTAAAGCTCAACATTCAGAAAACTAAGATGACGGCAACTGGTTCCATCACTTTATGGGAAATAGATGGGGAAACAGTGGAAACAGTGGCTGACTTTATTTTTTTGGGCTCCAAAATCATTGCAGATGGTGATTGCAGCCATGAAATTAAAAGACGTTTACTCCTTGGAAGGAAAGTTATGACCAACCTAGATAGCATATTAAAAAGCAGAGACATTACTTTGCCAACAAAGGTCCATCTAGTCAAGGCTATGGTTTTTCTAGTGGTCATGTATGGATGTGAGAGTTGGACTGTGAAGAAAGCTGAGTGCCGAAGAATTGATGCTTTTGAACTGTGGTGTTGGAGAAGACTCTTGAGAGTCCCCTGGACTGCAAGGAGATCCAACCAGTCCATCCTAAAGGAGATCAGTCCTGGGTGTTCATTGGAAGGACTGATGTTGAAGCTGAAACTCCAATACTTTGGCCACCTCATGCGAAGAGTTGACTCATTGGAAAAGACCCTGATGCTGGGAGGGATTGGGGGCAGGAGGAGAAGGGGACGACAGAGGATGAGATGGCTGGATGGCATCACTGACTCTATGGACATGAGTTTGAATAAACTCTGGGAGTTGGTGATGGACAGGGAGGCCTGGTGTGCTGCGATTCATGGGGTCGCAAAGAGTCAGACACGACTGAGTGACTGAACTGAACTGAACTGAGAGGTGTATTCTCACTTTTAACTCTGTAGAGTTCTGACCTGTTTCATTTAAGGAGGTAAAAATCATGTGTTACTTTTGTAATTTATTTTCTTTAAGGAAGTTCAGTTTTAATTTACATTCCCCAAAAAGACAATATCTGGATTTCTATCCTATTTATTGACATAATTTGTCAGTGTTTGGTGCTTTTCTGTAACACATAGAGTCACATACAGAAGGAGAATGACATATAGTTGAATAGCTGTTTTAATTCTCGTGAGAGACACACAACAATAATGTTAAAATATCCAAATGTAATTTCTGTACAACCTAGGAATAGAGTGACAAACTTAGGCAATAATAGAAAGTAAACAGATTGGGGAGGAAATTGTACAGCATTCTGCACAAATTTTCACTTAACTATATCTTGCTTTTTCACTTACTATATCTCTTGGACATCTTTTGGACATCTATCACTACATATAGTCCTGTCTCATTTTATTTTTTCATGAGAACTAGATGTTGTAGATTGGATATACCATAATTTATTTAGCTTTTCCTCTATCTGAGCATTTATGTTGTTGTCAATATTTTTGTTGTTATAAACAATGCTGCAGTAGAAATTCCTTTTCCATATAATTTTGAGCACATAAATCAGTATTTCTGAAGGAAAAAATTAGAAAAATAGAAACGGCATGTCAAAGGGTTTCTACATGTGACTTGTTGATACTATCAAACTGTCCTCAAAAAACAGTAGTGTTAATCTGTGTGTCCAATGACATGGTGTGAGAATACTGATTTCCCTTTGCTTCTCCAATATAGGATATTATTGTTTTATTTTCTTAACTTTTGGTAATCATAGCTTTTTTTTTTTTTAAGTAACAGTTGATTAGCATTTTGTGCAAACTGTTTTGTTTTTGTTTTTAGCTAAGGAGATTTTCATTTATTCAATAGCCGCAGTTGTCACTAAGAAAAGGAAAATATGATAGGTGTAGATTTCGCAGGCTCTGCATTTCCCATCTACAAGCCATGTTTGGACACATTCACAGGCTAAGTTCAAGGCCTAAATAAAGTCTGACTTAAGAATATAGCTTTCTAAACTAAAAAGTCCAGCATATGGTAAATAATGGGTTTGCTAGGCATTACTGCATGCTGAGAATGTAAACTAGCATTCAGTACCAGATAGACAGTAGACTTACATCTTATGGCAAAAGTGAAGTTCTAAAGCAAACTAATAAGGCCAAAATTACAGCCATCTCCTTCCTCATCACTGGAACAGGTCTCTGTTTCTTTGATTAAGAACCAGATGAAGGAGTTGCCCTGCGTTCAGAGGCAATATTATATGACATGCTTATTTTTAAATCCTTAAATCACACTCAGCATGGCAAGCTGATTACACCCTAAGAGTGTAGGAAATGAGAGGGTTCTAAAAACCAGTGAGTGACATGGACAATGTCACGCTGACTTCAGGGAATAAACATTCTGAAGTGGCTGGTGGGCAGATTATGTAAACTGTAGCTTTGTCCTCTCTCAGCCTTCCTACTGAGTTCATATAGTCTGTGAACCAGCAGTGCTAATAAAAGGGAAAGAAACATGGATAGTCCATGACAGCATCATTTAGGAAATACTTCTCAAAATTCACAGCATAATGCTTATTGTTTAATACATTACTTTGTTATATAACATTAAATTAAAAACAAAATGTTCAAATTAATTTTGGAAATTGCTGATCCTTTTTTTCCTACATACACTGGTATATGTCTGTCAAGGAAAAAAAATAGTTTAAATAACTCAAATAGAAGTAAAAGGCTTTATTGAGCTGATTCACACCAGGAAGCACCTGAAAACCAGGTAAGTCACCTACTCATTGCTGCAATTGGACTGTACTTTTATAGGGTGAGGAAAAGAAAGATATATATATATATATATATATATATATATCCTTGGGTTTTAGCTCACATAAGTTTTCATCTCTAACTGTTGCAAGACTTATGGTTGGAGCTGTTAGAGGTTGTCCCAGTATTCATGCCTCTTGCTCAAGAGCATTTTCACAATCTCACACTGATAACTGCCATGAACTGTTTTTTGAGAGTCCTGCATTTGCTCAATTAGTCAAGGTTAGGGGCTGGGGAAGTAGAAAAAAAAAAGGTGAAAAGAAAAATTAAGGAAAGGCAGCAATGTCTAGAGACAAAGGAGTTAGACACCATCTATCGTACCTGGTTTAAATCTTTTTACATACCTGGGTTAATAAATTTCCAATGAATCCAGGGCTCTCTTAAAATTCTGCAACTTTTCATGACTGTTCAGTTTTGTTTGTCCACTTATCTCAGGTGCTGAGGGTTTTTTCCTTACCTTCAGCAAGGATTTCAGCCAAATGTGATATTCAGACTTCCTGATAGGACTAGCCAAGAATGGCAGGAACTGAAAAAAAGAAAAAGGAAAAAGAAAGGATGTAATGATAAGGGCATATAGGTACCACATCACATGTAAAGTTAAAGAATTCAGGAAATGACATGGAAAAAACAAAAAACATTCAGGCACCAGAGCTTTAGTACAAGAAGAAACTTGGTTACTAGGACACTTGTTGGTGGAAAACAGAACAATTGCAGACTGATGCAAAATCACTCAAATACTTGCTTCAGTTCTTTAAGTTCCAGAGGACAGAAGTCAGAATTGATCCCAGAATCCAGAGGATTCTGAAGGTCGACTGGTGTCAAATGATCTTAGCTGTGAGAAAGAAAAGAGGAGAAAAACAGGAAAAGAGGAGAGGAGTTTCCAATAAGAAATCAGGAAAAGTATTGCCTAACCAGGCAAGAATACTGGAGTGGTCCCCTCCTCCAGGGGATCTTCCCAACCCAGGGATTGAACCCAGATGTCCCATATTGCAGGCAGATTCTTTATCATCTGAGCCATCAGGGAAGCCCATGAATACTGGAGTGGGTAGCCTATCCCTTCTCCAGGGGATCTTCCTGACCCAAGAATCGAACCAGGGTCTCTGCATTGCAGGTGGATTCTTTACCAACTGAGCCACCAGGGAAACCCCTAGGAAAAGTATTACCATCAGAAAGGAGCTATCCTCAGGGAAATATCTGCCCTTAGAGACACAGCACAGTAATGTGGACTGAGTACTAGATTTGTGTAAGATATTCTAAATGTGAACGGTGAATCTGCAATATTTCCGGGCAAGAGATTATTTGTCAATAAATTATGCTATTAGCAGATAAACATTGATTTTATTCATCTTTATATTTCCAAAATCTAACAGAACACTTAGCTAACAGGCTGTTGTTTGAATCTAAATCAGCGGTTTGCAAATTGATGAAGCATCAGAATCAATCACTTGGGGAGTTTGCTAACTACAGATGGCCAGAGTTTTGATCTGATCAGTCTGGGGAAATAATTTGCATGTGTATTAACTTCTCAAGGGGTGCCAAAGATAATGCTCCAGGAATCACTCTTTGGGAACCACTGAGCATTGCTTTAGACCAGAAGTCAAAAAACCATAGCTAGGTGGCCAATTCACCCTCAGCATAAAATTATTACAGCATGGTGCTTCTACATTTTAATTAAATGAAATGCTTTTATGGAATAGTTGAAATTATTCTTACAGTTTCTCAAATGGATGTGTGCATGTGTCCTCAATCACTAAGTCGTGTCACTCTGTAATCCCATGGACTATAGCCCATTAGGCTCCTCTGTCCATAGAATTTTCTAGGCAAGAATACTGGAGTGGGTTGCCATTTCCTTCTTCAGGGGATCTTCCCGACTCAGGGATTGAACCCATGTCTCCTGTATTGGCAGGCAGTTTCTTTACCACTGTACCATCTGGGAAGACCCTCTAAAATAGATATAAGTAGCCAAATAAGAAGCATGCAGAGATATAATATTAGAAATAGTGTGCGATTTAGATGACATTGAATATAAATATCTGGTTCTTATTCTTCAGTGATAAAGGTAGTTTTAGCCTTTTCTCATTTAAGTCATTTGTTTTTGCAATCATTCTATTGTTTAAAGCAGGGGTTCATAAAATATTTTCTATAAAGGGCCATGTAGTAAATAATTTCAATTATTCTGTAAAAGCATTTCATTGAATTAAAATGCAGATTTTTTAGAAGCATCATGCTGTAATAATTTGAGGAAAATAGGCATGGCATTAGCACTTTCAGTATTTAAGCTTTTCTCTTTATTTTAACTGCATTTTAAAGCCATTAGTTTTTGGAATGTTCTGATAGGACATTTCCTTATGTCAGATTTCTATCTGGAGCATGCAAACTTCAAATACATTTTTAAGGCTTATGGGTGCTTATTCCAAACTTTTTACAACTGTGCATTTTAGCCTTCATATTGTTGGTACTATATATTGCCATGTCACAGTAGGTCATCAAACTGGATTTCTGTTATTTTTTTATTTGCTTAGAACTGCATTCTGGGTAAAGAAGGGAATCATAATGTAACTAACCTTTTAAACCTATGTGGTACATCCAAAGACTTCTGCCCATCACATACACTTAGGCTGACTGTGGATTGACCATTTTCAGTACCAATCATGTCAATTTCAGATACCCAGACTACCACTTTAACCGTACACACCAGGGTAGTATATTTTAACAATAAACAGATGAAGTAGAATGGCCTAGAGCTGGATGTCAATGAGCAAGTGGGTGAGGAGGGAAAGAAGCCTCCTGGCATAGGGGGGCCCAGCCCGAGTTGGGTAAAGAGAGAATGCATATACAGGGTAGGGTGGGAGGCTCAATGTAGGGTATCAGAGCCAAGCAAGATGAGGATGGCTTCCATATGAAAAGCATGCCAGTGTGAAATATGAGGAGGGACAGGGTGGTTTCCGTGCAGGGTGGTGGCACAAGCAGGAGTCTGGCTTAAAGTGTTGTACCTAAATGACATATAAAAGGGACATTCGTGCAAGAAGCTGGCTAGGCACAGGGTGCTGGAACCCAAAAGGGGTGAGGAAGGTATCTAGACTAATGAGAGAATTGAGGTAGCAGTAATGGAAGATTGGTTCCATATGGAGGGATTGATCACATAAGTAAATATATTAAAGATAATGGGACCAGAGAAGGAAGTCAAAATATGGAAAATAAAAAATCTAAAATAAATTCTGTAGTGTTGGATTGAAATTGCAGTATTGGTGTGAACCTATGGATGTGTAAATATAGATATATAATCAATATTTAATTGTGTGTGTACACACCAAGAGATCCTGAGATTGGCAATGCTCCAATAGATGTTGGGACTAGAGAGTGCTCATATCTTGGTTTTTCATATGATCCTCCACTTAAAGGAACCAGGGATCCTTGTTGAAATAGTTGATTCTAGGTCTGGAAAAGGGAAAGTCAAGATGGTACTGGAATACAGTGCGCCAGAAAGTAAGCAAATGCTCAGAAAAAGAAAAAGTGGGGACATCAAATGACTTAGAAGCCAATTTGAAAAGATTTGAAGCAGCAATGGAAACAGTGACAGACTTTATTTTGGGGGGCTCCAAAATCACTGCAGAAGATAACTGCAACCATTAAATGAAAGGACACTTGTTCCTTGGAAGAAAAGTTATGACCAACCTAGAAAACATATTAAGAAGCAGAGACATTACTTTGCCAACAAAGGTCCATCTAGTCAAAGCTATGCTTTTTCCAGTAGTCGTGTATGGATGTGAGAGGTGGACTATAATGAAAACTGAATGCTAAAGAATTGATGCTTTTGAACTGTGGTGTTGGAGAAGACTCTTGAGAGTCCCTTGGACTGCAAGGAGATCCAACCAGTCCATCCTAAAGGAAATCAGTCCTGGATGTTCATTGGAAGGACTGATGTTGAAGCTGAAACTCCAATACTTTGGCCACCTGATGTGAAAAGCTGACTCATTTGAAAAGACCCTGATGCTGGGAAAGATTGAAGGCAGGAAGAGAAGGGGATGACAGAGGATGAGATGGTTGGATGTCATCACTGACTCAATGGACATGAGTTTGAACAAGCTCTGGGAGATAGTGAAGGACAGGGAAGCCTGGCATGCTGCAGTCCATGGAATCACAAAAATTTGGACAGAACTTGGTAACTGAACAACAGTAACAACAGCAAGCCAGAAAGTGATGCACATCACAGGCTAGACTGCAATATGCTAACAGATTACAAAGACACAAGTCTTAGGTTCTCTTATAGCCAAGTAGATTCAACCTATTACATACTGTCCTCAAGATAACCAAATTAGTCCTCAAGTAAGACATAACAGCACACTTTATCACATAGAGTTCACCCTAAATCCATGAAACTGGGGGACAATCTGTGATTGATAATTGGCCTTATTCAAAGAAAAGACAAACTTCTCATGTCTTTCTAAGAGATGGTTTTGCAATGTGGAGCAAGGCATGAATTAAAGTTAGGCTACAGAAATCTGGAGACAGAGATGCTATCTTCCTTTGTACTAATATTTATCTTCTTAAAGATGATTCCCAGATCCTTGAGGAGAAAGGTGGGAAAGCTGACAAAGTTTATTTTTGCTTGTTTTTTTTTAAGTTTTTAAAAAGATTTACATACATTTCAAACAAACAGAGAAAGAATTTACAATTACAAGTTATCTAAAGTAAATGCTCTAAAGAAAGGAAATGAGTACTCTTTTCCCCTATTCTTGACAAAAAGAATTAAGCCTTATTACCTAGGGAAGGAAATACACTCAGAGGTGCTATTTCAAAGATAATTATTTTCCTAACTTTTGTTTGTCAAAAATCTAAATCCATTGGAGAGACTTTTACTAAACATAGAAGAGAGAAAACTTAGATTTGGGGAAAGGATTGAGGAGTCAAATAGAGATATAGGAAGAGAGAGAAATATTCTCCTTGACTTTGGATTGGGAGATGGATAGAGGGCAAGGAAAAGTAAGGAATTATACTCTGATCCCTTAAATCTCCCTAGGGAGTTTGGAAGCCCTCAGAGAGGAATGGATACCTAAGTGTGATACCTCCATGGTGATGACAGTGGCTTAAAGATAAAGATATAAGATCTCAGGTCCTCTGGACTTCCTTGATTTGTCTGGGCCTCAAGAATGACAGAAATAGGTTTCCCTTCTGGGTGGCAAGATGGAAGCTCTCAATTAAACTAAAGAATGTGGTGTATCTTCTACAACTGAGCTTTTGTACTGAAATTTAAACGTGCCCCCTGGGGAGAACCTCGTTTATTTATTTATTTATTTATTTATTTATTTATTTTTTCCATTTATTTTTATTAGTTGGAGGCTAATTACTTTACATCATTACAGTAGTTTTTGTCATACATTGACATGAATTAGCCATGGATTTACATGTATTCCCCATCCCGGTCCCCCCTCCCACCTCCCTCTCCACCCGATCCCTCTGGGTCTTCCCAGTGCACCAGGCCCGAGCACTTGTCTCATGCACCCAACCTGGGCTGGTGATCTGTTTCACCCTAGATAATATACATGTTTCAATGCTGTTCTCTTGAAACATCCCACCCTCGCCTTCTCCCAGAGTCCACAAGTCTGTTCTATACATCTGAGTCTCTTTTTCTGTTTTGCATATAGGGTTATCATTACCATCTTTCAAGATGATGTTTAGAAGGGATCCTCAGGAGGACAAGAGGATTAATGCATTCATATAGGATTTTTATGATGAGATTGACTTTCCTGTGATTCCTAGGAGAATATGTAGAAAGGCAGAGGCTATGAATTTCTGTTTAATGCCCTATATTAGATTTTAAATTTCTTTAAAACCAGAAACAAAATAAGAAATCCTTTCCTGAAAAGGAGTAGCATATACCAGCAGATGTTGGAAAGTCCTGGGGATTAAAGATCTCTAACTGTCCCTTGCCTGGACATGCTGCTCAAGACATATATTATCATATTTGGACAAAACGTTTTGCCTGCTATGGCAGTGAAACCTACCCAAATTTGGGAAGGTTTGTGGTGATGTAAATTTTGTTCAGGGAGGAAAGACTTTTGCATCTTGCTCAAAAGATGCTATAGCAACAGTAGGCATCTAAGGCCAAGAAACTGCAGAACCCCATCAAATGCCTAAAGGTACTTGGACTCTGAAAGCATACAAGTGACTTTGGCTGAATCTTTGAGAGCTTTAGAAGAGGCTTTCCTTCTTGCTGAAAACCAGAGTGCATACTAGATAAGCCTCTTAAATACACATCAGAGAGCTGGAGAAAAAGTTGTCTGCATTAACCCAGATGCTAGGGATTCTCTAACAGAGGGGACTGTCCCAGGAAATTTAGACTCAGAAACCATTTAACACAGATTTTGGCAGGAGAAGAAGACCTGACAGTCACTTGGCCAACTTTTTAGGAACCAGTTGGTAGCTTGCTTATGCACTCTCTCTAACCACAAGTTGCCAGGAGGAAAGGAACTTGATTTCTCACTAGATGGACACAACTTTGATTCAACTGTTGTTAGGGGGGGATTTTTTCCCTTACCCTTCTTGGTTCTTCTGAATGAATGAAGATCTAAATTGACATGAAACATATTAACAGGAAAATATCAAATAAAGCTTAATAACATGTACACATAGGGGAGATGCAGAAAAACTCAGTAACTTGCCAAAGTGTCTGAAAACATTGCTTAAATGTCATCTTTGGGTAAGGAAAAAAGAGAATGTTGGGGACAGAGGTTTGGGATTTCAAAGGTGAGAAAAGCAACTGACATGGAAGTCAAAAAGCAAATGTTTAGAAAATAAATATTTGTTGGGCCACACAGAAACAACAAGACACTGAGTGGACTTTGATCTCTAGGTCCCATTGCCCCTACCACACCCAGCCCATATTCTTTGCAGATGTCTTTGGTGATAGCTCTATTCGGGGAACAATCCCTCTATCTAATTTTTGTTTTGGTTTATCTGGGAAGGACATCCTAATTCTTCTAGTTCTTCAAGCTATACATTGGTATAGCTTCATCCAGCCCCTATATCTTCCCCTGGGAGAAAGAGGTATGATCAATGGATATTGGGTGAGTAGATAGGTGACTGATTCATAAGTCAGCTATCCTTCTTGTCTATACCTTAAAGTTAGACATACACAAAGAAAAACAGAGAAGATCAATAAATCCAAAGACTAGTTCTCTGAAAAGGCTAATAAAATTTAAAAACCTAGCAGAAACAGATCAAGAAGAATAATCACAGAGTACAAAACTAAAAGAAAATGACATCATTATACACAGAAATTTTTGTTGATGTAATAAATTAGTCTAATAGTTGCTATTCTGTTTTACTCAATCTGTTTCTCTTCTCTGATGACTTTTCAGATTAATCTTTGTCATTTATGTTTTTAAATTTTCCAACAATGTGTCTATAATTGTGCCCGAGATTCTGGGAACAAAATGTTGGACCTTGATTGTTTTCAGTTAGAAATGATCTGCAAGCCAAAGAGACATTTTAGGATAGCAAATCTTGCTCCCCTACAATGTAAAGGAAAAGAAATGATCCAATGTTATAATAGTTTACAGTGCAACTTCCTTGGGGTAAAACAAAAACATGCAAGATATGCCTTTCAAGAGAAAGGTATATTACAGTTTCAAAGAACATAAAACATGGAGAATAAACAAATGGAGAATAAACCATATTTATGAATGGAAAGCTCAATATCATAAAATGAAATTTCTCACACAAATTAATCTGTGAATCTAATGCCATTTCAATCAAATTCCTATAAGGAAACTTTTGGTACCTGATAGCTAGATTGTAAAATTCATAATGAGGAATAAAAATCCAAGAAACCTTAAAATAATCCTGGTTTTAAAAAAAAATAACAGGAAAAAATTTGTTCTTTCATATATCAAGATTTAGGACAAAGCTATCTTAGTAGTACTGATGCTGATCAGTGGAATAGATGACTTAGCAAAAGATCTGTATATATTAATATATGTTGTGGTTGACATTACAACTTGGTGAGGAAATTTGCTTGCCTTGTATTGAAAATAAAAGACTCATACTTAATCATACCCCAAATTAGCTAAAGGTACTTAACTATGTATTGCAAATGGTTAAAATAAACCTTATAACTCTAGTAAGAAAATCTAAATGATATCTTTGTGAACTTATGGTAGGAAAGAATCTCTTAAATGTGGTGCAAAAATTAAGAAAAAGATTGATGGGGACTTCCGTGGTGGTCCAGTGATTAACACTCCATGCTTCCACTTCAGAGGGCCCAAGTTCGATTCTTGGTCAGGGAATTAAGATTCCACAAGCCGTATCCCACAAGCCAGGCATCAGAGCAAAAACAAACAAACTAGCACTCTTCCTCTGTGCTAGGAAGGAGGTTTCCTTGCCCAACAGAGGGGAAAAAAAAGATTGATGGAATTGATTGTGTCAAAATTTTAAACTTCTATATAAAAAACAGCATAGAGTTAAAAGATGAAACTTAAGACTTGAAGAAATGCATGGGATCGCAGAGTAGGACACAACTGAGCGACTGAACTGAACTTAAGACTTGAAGAAGCTATTTGTGACATGCATTTAAAATAGCACTTTGCATCTGGAATATACAGAAAATCAAATCCATGAGACACAGTAGAAAATGGTCATCTTGCAGAAGAGGGAATTGGACTGTTCAAGAATAAACAAAAGAGATGCATAACTTCAACTCAATCTTTCTTCAGTCTGAAGAAAATCAAAACAAAACAATCATCTAAGATTTTGAAAAAATAAACTTCAGTAATGTTTGTGAAAGGTGTGTAGAAATGTAAAGAAGTGTGAATTGACAATAGTTGGCCAATGCCAAAAATTTACATTTTAAATAGAAGCAGCAACTGTCATATGAATAAAATTAAGTACTAGATAGATTTAACAAATTCCTGTTAGTTATTGTCTCAGGTTAGAAAAAAGAGAAATTGTACTGTGAAGAAATACAAAAAGGAGGTCAGCTCTATCTATGACATTTTTATTGTACTAAAAATAAAATCTGAACCAAATGTTAACATATATTAATTCCTGGTGGTAAGTATATGAGTGTCGATTTAACATCTATTTTTTTTTTCAGTTTTCTGTCTTTTTAAACTTCTTCCTACATACACACAACTGTGATTCAAGTGGAACTAACAACTTTTTGAGCAGAGTAGAGAACAACACAGGATTTAGATTGGAAAGCTCGTTTTAGGTTGAGCTGAGGTAGGCAGCAACAAAGGAAGCAAGAATTCTGGATAGATGGAAAGAGATTCAGACACATCAACACTCTCATACATGCACACACACACATAGAGTGTCAGTCAGCTGGGGTGGAAGATGGAAAGGTGACTAAGGGGAGAAGACTAGAAGGGACCTTGGATGTTAACAAGATTCATGAAGTACTCGAGAACAACAAAATTATAATGTTGAGTGATAGCGAAGGTCCTGAAGCCACAGATGAATCCATTTTTAATCTAATAGTTCAATGAGGGTAAAACATCATTTCTGCAGTGGTAGGTGACAAAAGCCACCTGTTAGGAAAATCACTCAGGTGAGAGTTATAAGCTGGTATGACACAGGTAAGCTCCCTCCTGCTTGCCTCAGAAACAAAAGTGGAACACCATAGAAGCTTTCATTTCTGAATTCCTTCATCTCCTTGATGTCCTATACAAAAGGATCTAAGACAAACCCTTCTACTTCTTTTCCTCCACTTTTCTATCAAAGGCATCACACAGTTTATCAGTTTGGAGACAGTTTTCACAGACACTACCCACGGTACCAGATAGTTCATCTATAGGGTGGTACTTTCAATAAGGGCACATTCGTGTCTAAGAAATATTATGAAGAATAATTTTGCTATGAGCTGGGCTGAATTAATTGCCATTATCTGAGAGAAAGAAATTTTCCTCTACCCTTCTAGGTTTTTCTAACTGGTCTAAGAATTAACTTGACGTCAGACAGATTAGCAGGAGAAAAATCACACAAAAATTAAATAATGTGTATACCCGGAAGAGACCCAGGAGAATTGACTAACTTGTCAAAATGGCTGAAACCCTCATCTTAAACATCATCTTTAGGTAAAGACAAAAGGGGTACTGATTTGGGACTTCCTAAAGTGGGGGAAGGCAATTCACAAGGAGATGGAAAACCAAATGCTTGGTAAATAAATGTTTGCTGGGCCAGGCAGAGACAATGGGACCCAGAGAGGAATTTTAACAAGCAGACTTGGCTAGGTCCATCCATGTCTACACACCTAGATCATACTACAGTCATATTTGTGATAATAGCTTCCTTCCTGGAACAGGTCCTCCATCCATATTCTTTAGGCAGTTAGCGGGGGCGGGGGGGGTCAAAGGTTCTTTCTCAGTCCTTTGGCCTTTGATTGTTCCAGTTTGAAACAACCTACATACCAAAGAGACATTTGGAGTGGCAGAGTTCCCTCTCTTTCACTGCCTATCCAATCTCTTCTGCAAAAAGAAATAAGAAAAGCAAAAGATTCTGTATCCTGGGCCCAGGCAAATACCACATCGTTTTTACAGAATACTTTAAAGAATCCTGGTTGTTATTTTTCTAACAAAGTTCAAAAAGAAAATCAATGAAGAAATGACTGTTTAAAATGTATGAATCAAAGGGACTGATATTCTATATAGTATTATTTCTTATTGCTGCCCTCTGGGTACTTGAAAAATAATCAAAGATTAATTAAAGAATAATCTATAGTTCCATTGAGAAGAGAAAATGGATTTTTTAACCCAAAATTTCAAATAGCTAACAGAGGTTTTCAAGAAAGCACTGAATTAGGACTTAGGGCATTTGGGATGTGGATCCAGCTCCAACAAGATTTACTGCTGGCCCTAAATGGGGAAATGTCATTCCTGCTCCATTATAAACTTTCCAATACCATTTGAAAGCCATTTTACAGTTCATGATCTTGACAAAGTTTATACACTAAAACAAAAGAATTGAACAAAGGGAATGCTAAGTGTGGTAAGAGGAAAAAGTCCTTGGGTTTCACTGCAAGCTGTAGATACTCGTGATCACTTGAAAAGGACTCAAGCATCTCACCAACAATATCTATATTTATATTAAGTTTATATATATTTCTGTATAAAATATACTCTGGTGCATGGCCATTCAATGCATTCCAGCATATAATGTACAGAAAAACATTCACTGTAAGAATTGATAAAAGCTACTACGTTATAGGTTAAATGGGATGATAATGACAGGAAATGATAAAAATTTTCTTGCACAAATAGGAGAATGAGGAAAAGTACTTCATTTCTTCCTCATAAAAGATTTCTCAGTAAAGGTGCTTGTCAAGATGAGTTAGTCAAGTACCATCCATTGAGATGTTGGAAGGCAATAATAGAAATTTTATTTCTTTTTATTTTTGATTTTGTCACATTTAATTTCTATTTTCATTTGTTTTATAACACACATAATATAGTGACATATATTTATAATGCATAGATAGCTAGATAAACAATGCAACAACACCATTTCATGTTGTGGAGGAAGAAAAGTAATATACCTTCTATCCTTCTATGTTCTTGGCTGAGACTCCAGTATAATAATAAAAATGAGTAATAGAAAAGCAAACAATTTTACTAATAGTTATCCTTCTTGTGTACATGGGAGAGGCCCAGGAAAACTGACTAACCCCTCAAACAGGCCAAGTCACCACCTTAAATAGCATATCCAGCTAAAGACAAAGGAAGAAATTGAGGGGACAGGGATCCAGTTAAGCGAGGTACATCAGAAAGCAGAGTGAATAAGAGTAGAGATGTTGTTCAGATTTAGGTCACTGCCTTCTTCATGGATAAGTGTTTTTAGACATCTAGTCATCTTCCTCTTCCTGGGACAGAGAGGGAGACACCCTTACAAATGGATATTTCCCTTATAAATAAATGTTTCTTCAGTTCAGTTCAATTCGGTCTCTCAGTTGTGTCCAATTCTTTGTGATTCCATGGACTGCAGCAGGCCAGGCCTCTGTCCATCACCAACTCCCAGAGTTTACCCAAACTCATGTCCACTGAGTTGGTGATGCCATTCAACCATTTTATCCTCTGTCGTCCCTCTCCGTCTCCCAGGGCCTACTCAAACTCATGTCCATTGAGTCAGTGATGCCATCCAACCATCTCATCCTCTGTCATCCCCTTCTCCTGTCCTCAATCTTTCCCAGCATCAGGGTCTTTTCCAATGAGTCAGCTCTTCACATCAGGTGGCCAAAGCATTGGAGTTTCAGCTTCAGCATCAGTCCTTCTAATGAATATTCAGGACTGATCTCCTTTAGGATGAACTGGCTGGATCTCCTTCCAGTCCAAGGGACCATCAAGAGTCTTCTCCAACACGACAATTCAAAAGAATCAATCATTTGGTGCTCAGCTTTCTTTGTGGTCCACTCTCATACATATAAGACTACTGTAAAAACCATAGCTTTAACTAGATGGATGTTTGTTGGCAAAATAATGTATCTGCTTTTTAATATGCTTTCTAGGTTTGTTATAGCTTTTCTTCCAAGGAGCAAGTGTCTCTTAATTTCATGGCTGCAGTCACCATCTGCAGTGATTTTGGAGCCCAAGATAATAAAACCTGCAATCATTGTCCAAAGGCCACCTGGCAGAAAGATAACTAAATTCTTGGATAAGGAGGCAATGTTCTTTGAGGGGCCCAGTTTTGAGCCATCAGCAAAAAGATATTGCCAGCACTGACAATACACAGGAGATCTGGGTGAATCAACACATTGCTCCCTGGAAAGTTCTAAAGCACAATGTTATTTAAAGTTCACATGAAGAGAGATAAGGGAATAACTTGTGAATGATTTTTGTTAATTAAAAGAGAATTGCTCCTGTGCACAGAGAGAGAAAAAATGTTGGAGGAGCACTAGCCCTTTCATTTTGACCCTAGAAAAATCACGAACGAAACCAAAAACCCTGACATAGCAGTATTGAAGGTTAAGATATGTAGTGATTAATAGTGTGGCCTTTTAAAAGTTATGTAATTTTTTTGATCTTCTGTTTCATCAATTGTAATACAAGTACAAATTTATTTACTTTATTGGTGGTTGTGAAGGACTAAATAAGTGAATGGATCTAGTTAATTTAGCACAGAATTCCTGTTGGAATAATTTATTGATAAATACATCATCTCCTAATCTTTGTTTAAATTTCACATTCTTAATGAAGTCTTAAATGACCATTCTTTAAAAGTCATACTTCTCTACTCCTCATTCCAACATTTTTGCATACACTGTTTATTGTTTTCCATAGTACCTATCATCTGACACACAATATATATTTACTTTGTTTATTTGCTGTCTAAATACTCCCACTAGAATGTCAGTGCAGTAGAATAGAAACTTGATCTTTCTTGTTCTCTGCTAAATCCTCAGTGCCTGGAATAGAGACTAGCGCATAATAGGTACTCAGAAAATATTGCATGAATTAATGACTATGGAATACTATTTAGGGAAACATAATTGATTGGCACTATAACCAAATCTGTTTTATACTATAACAAATTGTTATTTAAAGAGCGTTTGGGATTTCCCTGGTAGTCCAGTGGCTAAGACTTTGAACCCCCAATTCAGGGGCCTGGGTTGAATCCCTTGTCAGGGAACTAGATCCCTCATACTGCAAATAAAGATCCCCTGCATGCTGCAGCTAAGACCCAGCACAGCCAAATAACTTTTTTTCGAAAAGAGCAGTCAACCCAGGACTCAGGACTATAAATGACATATTGAAAGGTTTGTAAGTTATGGCGGACAGGATACTACTATTGTGAATTAACTTTACATTTCAGATTTGGCAGGTCCAGCAGTCCTACAGGACTACCAACAAAGCTGATTGGAGAGTTAAGAAATTTTACCATTTGTATTCACATGGAGCAGACTTATCCGAACAGAGAAAGTACAAGATGACAATGTGAATGAAGTAGACTAAAGAAACAACCCGAGGAATTTTAAAATCTGCACCATACTCCAACAATGTATAAAAAGTATTATATGCCATGACCAGTGGGATTTATCCCAGGTATGCAAGGCTGGTTCAACTTTCCAAAATCAAATGTACTCCTTCACATCAACAAGCTAAATAAGAAAAGTCATATGAACATATCAATAAACACATACAAAGCATTTAAAAAAATCTAACACTCATTTTGGATAAAATTCTCAAGAGACTAAAAGGAGAAATTCCCCCAACTTCATAAAGAGCGCCTACAAAAAGCCTACAGGTAAGACCACACTTAATGGTAAGCACCTAGCTGCTTTCCCCTTAGACTGAGAACAAGGTAAGCATGCCCTCTCTCACTACTCCTATTCAACGCTGCCCTGGAAATCTTAACTAATGCAATAAGACAAGAAAGTGAAAAATAAAAAATATATAGACTGGGAAGGAAAAAATAAACTTTGTTCACAGATTATATGATTGTCTCTGTAAAAAAATTCCCCTGACTCAGCATTAACAACAACAACAGCAATCTCCTGGGACTCATAAACAGTTACAGCAACATTGAAGGATTCAAGGTTAATATATGTACTAGGCAATTTTATATTAGGAACTTGAGCATCCTTGAGTTGTTTTTTTCCTATCTGCAGAGAGTCCTGGAACCAATCCCCTGCAGATACCAAGGGACAAGTGTGTAAAAATCAAATGCTTTTCTATATAGCAGTAATGAACAAATGAAATTTGAAAACATAATATTTAAATTAGCATAAAATTGATGAATTGATATTTGATAAAGAAGCAAAGTCAATTTAGCCCCACTTTTTCCCAAGAGAAACTCTTTTGAACTAATGGTGGTAGAACAACTGGAAACCCAAAGCAAAGAAAAAAAAAGTCTATATACAGATCTTATACCTTCTTATACCTTTCACAATAATTAACACAAAATGTATCATAGGCTTAAATGTAAAACACAAAACTATAAAACTTCTAGGAGACAATGTAGGATACAATCCAGATGAACTTACATTTGGTACTGAATTTTCACATCCATAAAAGAAAAAACTAACAAGTTGGACTTCATTAAAACTAACATTTTCTGCTCTGGAAAAGACACTGTCAATAGAATGAAAAGAAAATCCAAAGATTGGGACAAAAGATTTTCAAAACACAAAACTAATAAAAATTTGCATGCAGAGTATTTAATGAACTCTCAAAACTCACCAATAAGAAAAAAATTAAAATATGGGCAAAAGATCTGAACACACTTCAACAAAGAGACATGTAGATGACAAGTCATGTTTTTGCAAGTTAAAACAATGAGATATTACTACCTACCTACCACTACCAATTACCTATTAGAATGACTAAAATTCAAAACACTGACAGGATAAATGCTAGTGGGGATATAAAGCAAAAGGAATTTCATTCATTGCTAGTAGGAATGCAAATGGTTCAGTCACTTTGGAAGACAATTTTGCAGTTTATTTCAAAACTAAGCATATTCTTACCATACGATATAATATTTTTACACTTATGTATTTATTGTAATTGATTTGAAAACTTATGTGCCCACGAAAACCCACACACAAATATTTACACCACTCTTATTCATAATTACCAACAGTTGGCAACAATTAAGGTATTCTCAGGGTTTACCTGGTGGCTCAGACAGTAAAGAATCTGCCTGCAATACAGGAGACCCAGGTTAGATCCCTGGGTCAGGAAGATCCCCTGGAGAAGGAAATGGCAACCCACTCCAGTACTCTTGCCTGGAAAATTCCATGGGCTACAATCCATGGGGTCATAAAGAGTTGGACACAACTAAGAGACTTCATTTTCACTTTCACTTTCAATAGGTGAATGGCTAAACAAACTGTGGTACATTGATACAATGGAATTTTATTCAGCCATAAAATGCAATGAGCTATTAAGCCACAAAAAAATAGAGGAATATTTAGCAGATTGCTAAGTGAAAAAAAAATTTTTTTAATGTACTGTATTATTCCCACTATATCATTCTGCAATGGCAAAACTGCATAGACAGTAAAGAGATCAGTGGTTGCCAGGGGTTAAGAGATGAGAGAGGAAGAGATAAATAGGTAAAGCACACAGGATTTTTACAACAGTGAAACTGTTTTGTATGGTATTATAATGATGGATATATCTTATAAATTTGCCAAAATTCATAGAACTATTCAACACTAAGTGTACACCCTAAAGTAAATTATGAATTTTAGTTAATATATCAATATTGATTCATTGATTATAACTAATATGCTATATGCCACCTTTGAAGCAAGATGTTAATAATAGAGGAAACTGGAGGGGGGGGTAGAGCCAGTATATGGAAATTCTGTGCATTTTTGCTCAATTTTTCTGTAAATCTATCATAACTCTAATAAATAACATCTATGATTTAGAATGGGTTTCCGTGGTTGCTAAGCAGTGAAGAATCCACCTGAGATGCAGGAGATGCGGGTTCAATCCCTGAGTCAGGAAGATACCCTGGAGAAGGAAGTGGCTACCCACTCCAGTATTCTTGCCTGGAAATCCCGTGGGCAGATGAGCCTGGCAGAGTACATACAGTCCATGGGGTCGCAAGAGTTGGACACAACTTAGCAACTAAACCACTACCACCATCCATTATTTAGAATAAAATAAAGTAAAATGGATAAAAATGTATTGAACATCACCATGTGATAATCTTGAATTGCATTTCTATTTTCATAGGATAGAGTTCTATAAGTAAACTCAGTTAATATGTATGGCTATATTTAAGATGCTTGTTACAGCTAAACTGATTTCCCAAAGCATTTTACCTATTCTCATGCCAGTGACCACTGCTACATCTCAGACTCTTATAGGGAATTTTTCATCTGTCAAGCTTGCTCCGCCCTAATCCTGGCAAGTCAATTTATAAAAGAGATATTGGTAATGAGAAAGAGAAGTCAGGAGGATATAAATAGATTAGCAAAAGGCAATGCTCTTACAGGAAACAATAGTATGTATTTGTCACTTCTTCATTGCTCAAAATCTAAGCCCATTTTTTAACACTTAGCTGTATCCAGACACTGAATAACTTTCTTCTCTGATTTGGAAAATTAATCAGTATAAAAGTCCATAACATAAACATAAACTAATAGACCCTTATTATGTTTATTTACTGTTTGTCCACTTAACTGCTGAATAGTATTCCACTGTATGAGTGTATCAGTTCCTTTATCCTTTCACCAGTTGATGGGCAATTGGGTTGCTTCCAGTTCAGGGCTATTATGAATAAATCTACTATAAATATTTGCATACAAGTCTTTGTTGGCAAACCTCAAAAGGATTATGCTTAGTGAAAAAAAATTCAGACACAAAAGACTAAATACTGCATAGTTTTATTTACATGACATTATAAATGAGGCAAAATCACAGTGACAAAAATCTGATCAATTGGGAGGAGATGACAGACTGCAAAGGAGCACAAGGAAATTTTGGGGGTGATGAAAATGTTCTATAACTTGATTTGGGTGGTGGCTACATGATTATATTAATTTTTCACACTCATCAGATTGTAAAAATTTATTGTATACAAACTATACCTTAATAAAACCAACTAAAAAAGGAGAAAGACAATCACTAATTCTCAAGGATGTTAATAGTATAGTCTCAACTGATTAGCTGGCTCATGGTTTGTAATCTCTCACATTGATGCTAGTTTGTTATATTATACAGAGAAGTGTTAGTTCCTCCTCTTCATTGCCTTAATACCTTCCTCTCTTTTGAATTTTTTTTTTGTTTTGTTTTGTTTTAGCTGATTGGGAATGCAAAATAACATGGTTGCTGAGCCATATACTTTTTATGGCCTTTCTTGCAACAACAGAAAGATGCAGCTAAAGCTTTTAAAATAATGTTTATAATGACTAAATTCTAACTCAAGGATGATTCTAATTTGCAGTCTCCATCTGGCAGGACTTAAGGGGATGATTTTATTCTTTCAACTGTGTAGGGCTGGTTGTTGTATCAACAGTGTCTACCATAGTGCCTGGCATAGTAAGCATTACATAAATATTTATTGACTGAAAAAGTATAGTTAAATGGTTCATTTTGTTTTAGAGTTTTCTCCTGAAAAAATATTTAAGTTTGAAGAGCAAAACCTTAACTAGAATACAGTCTATAATCACAGACTACTAGCCTCTTTTGAAATTGTAGTACATGGTGCCATCTCCAGCCAGATATCCCCATCAGGGCCAAGTCATTCTCCAATAAACCTTTTATATGCAACTTTTGCTTTCTTGGGAAACATGACCCAAGGCAACTCATATTGATAACAATCCTAAAAAAAGTGAAGTTGCTTAGTCATGTCTGACTCTTTGCGACCCTGTGGACTGTAGCCTGCCAGGCTCCTCTGTCCATGGGATTTTCCAGGCAAGAATATTGGAGTGGGTTGTCATTTCCTTCTCCAGGGGATCTTCCCAACCCAGGGATCGAACCTGGGTCTCCCACATTGCAGGCAGACTCTTTACCGTCTGAGCCACCAGAAAGCCTAACAGTGCTAAGAAATAGTCTCAAATATGGAATTTTAGAGCGAAATCACTCACCGGTCACATAGATAAGAGGACGTCATCTCTTGTGGTAGCTGGAATACTACCAGCCGCTGGTATGATGTAGCAGTGCAACTGTGATAAACTAGAATGGGATATAGGATGAAAAGAAGTGCAACAGTATACATAATATCTCAGGCATTGCAAAGGTTTGAGGTGAGTAATAATTATAAGAAATATGGAACTCGATAACTTATGGGTATTATTGATATACTGGAGAAAAGCAATGAAAAGATGAGGGTGTTAAATTACCAATTTAAGACAAAACATGAAAATCAAAGGGCTTTCTTGGCAGCACATAAAGAAACTCATCTTTTTCAGTTGGAAGGCAGAAAAGGCTGAGGATCAGGTTTAAGACTTTATAAGGGTAGAGGACATTGGGAAGCTGGAATCTCAACCCTGTGTCAAAAGACAGAGCAATCATAAGAAGTGAAGGGGGCTCTGAATCTTGGGATGAGGGCATTTTGTCAATACACTTGAAATTCTTCAATCCACAGATTCCCCTGAACCCCTTGGAACTGAAGAGTGGTCCACTGATCTTTGTTAAAGTAGCATTCACCCATTGCTCAAAAAGAAAGCAAAGGTTTCTGCCTTGCAAGTCAATTCAGAATCCTCTTGCAATCAATCCCCACCTCTGTTTCTGACCAACAAACAAATAGCTAAGGTGAAGTCACAATATAAACTAGCTGAGGAAAGTACTGGGCTGGCAAAGGGAGAGAAAAGTGGTGATTATACATGGAATGAACTAGAGAACCTAGTAGGAAGACACTGAATCAAGAGAAGCAGAATATAACTAGAAGTGGTGATTAATATGGAAGAAAGTGAAAATGAAAGCCACTCAGTTGTGTCTGACTCTTTGCGACCCCATGGACTATACAGTCCATGGAATTCTTCAGGCCAGAATACTAGAATGGGTAGCCTTTCCCTTCTCCAGGGGATCTTCCCAACCCAGGGATCAAACCCAGGTCTCCCATATTGCAGGCAGACTCTTTACCAACTGAGCCACAAGGGAAGCCCAATATTGGAGAAATCCACCATTATTAAGGATTGGATAATCTAGCAAGGATAGATTATCCCTGAGCTTCCCTGGAGACGGCCTGCAATTCAGGAGACCCAGGTTCAGTCCATCGGTTGGGGAGATCCTCTGGAGAAGGAAATGCAACTGTTCCAGTATTCTTGCCTGGGAAATCTCATGGATAGAGGAAACTCGCAGGCTATAGTCCATGGGGAGACAAGAGTTGGGCATGACTTAGCAACTAAACTACTACTATTCTAGCAAGGACAGGAGAAAGTGATGACATACTACTAAAATGGCTCTGGGAATCTTGGAAAAAGTACCCATACTAAGTAAAAAACATGTGCTAGGACAAGTGGTGAGAAGTAATCAAAAAGCTCAGAGAAGCAGGCATTATTTATTATATAAGGCCAGAAAATTCAACAGTTCATCATATCCTGCAGAAAATTCCAGAGGATAATCTATTCATTAAAACAATATGGAATGCACTGGTGAAAAAAAAAGAATTAGGAATTTTGAAAACTCTGTGAATGTCTATATCAAAATTTATCATAAACTTAATGCTTGAAACAACAGAAATTTATTCTATAACAGTTTCCATTGGTCTAGAATCCAGGCATTAACTGTGTCTTCTGCTTCAGAATCTCAATCAAAGTGCCAGCTAGGCAGCATTCCTTCTTGGGGCTCTTGATTACCTTTAAGTTTGCATAAATGTTGACAGAATTCATTTCTTTGCAGAAATTAGATCTCCAGCTTCTTACTATCAACTAGTGACCATCCTGAGGTGGTAATGGAGGCTGCCTCTCCACATAAAGTTTAGAATTGATTTGCTGATATCCATAAAATAGCTTACTGGGCTGTTGCATGGTATTGCTTTGAATTTACAGATCAAATTGGGAAGACCTGACATCTTGACAATACTCAATCTCCCTATCTATGAATATGGAATATCTACTTATTTAGCTCTTTGATTTTGCTCATCAGAGTTTTGTAGTTTTCTTTGTATGAATCTTGTACGTAGTTTGTTAGATTTATACCTAAGTATTTCATTTGTTTTGGATGCTAATGCAAATGATATCAAGCTTTTAATTTCAAATTCCACTTGTACATTGTTGGTACATAGGAAAGCAATTCACTTTTGCATATTAACTTTGTATCCTGCAACCTTGCTGTTAACTGCTTATTAATTTTAGAAGTTGTTGATTCTTTATGATTTTCTACATAGACAATCATATCATCTGCAAAGATAATTTTATGTGTGTAAAATATGTACATTACAGGTCTTTATACTTTAACATGTATTTTAAAAGTTGTAGAGACCTAGTTTTGAGGCTCTGGCTAGAGCCTTCTTTCTTCCTTTCTTTCGTTTTGGCTGTGCTGGGTCTTCATTGCTCTGTGCAGGCTTTCTTTAGCGGCAAGCGAAGGCTACTCTTCATTGTGGTGCACAGTCTTCTCATTGTGGTGGCTTCTCTTGTTGCAAAGCACAGGCTCTAGGTGCAGAGTTTCAATAGTTGAGATGTGTAGACTCTAAGGTGTGCAGGCTTCAGTAGTTGTGGCACATGGGCACAATAGTTGTGACTCACAGGCTCTAGAGTGTGGACTTAGTTGTGGTGCATGGGCTTAGTTTTTCTTCAGCATATGGAATCTTCTCAGATCAGAAATCAAACCTGTGCCCCTGCACTGGCAGGCATGTTTTTATCCACTGCGCCACCAGAGAAGTCCCAGTTCTCCTTCTTGAGTAACTAATTAAGTCCACATGCAAACCACTTTCTGAAATGTGCTCTCACATGCTGGGCCACTATGACCATGCTCTTATCATCCCTGGGCTCAGGTACAAGACAACTAGGGATAGCCCTGATACTTGAGAGTATGGGAAGTTATCCAAATCAGCCAATTCACAGGGAGCTCACAAAACCTAGCTAAGCCTACTCCACTTGCCGTCCATAAGCTTACCTCTAGAGCTCCAGCTTGCTCTTATCTTTTCCCCAGATACAACCAACCTGTTGTGTGTCCCTGCCTGGCGGCCTTCTCTCATTCAAAGCTGTAAGTAACAAAGAGTTTGGCCTTTCATCTATCTCCATGTCAGTGTGTTGTGTTCCACGATCAAAAGAATCTTTAAGTCTTATAACAGACTCTTCTAGCTTTACATAGGAAAGATAAAGCTAGGTCATCCTTTGACTTGTTTTTCTTTTTTAATCACCCATAACTTGCATAGACCATTAAAAGTTTCTTTAAAATCTCACAGCTTTTATTTTATTTTGATCTTTGTCTTCTTACTAACCCACTGAGAAAGGCAGAATAAGAATTATTGTTTCCACTTTATAACTAAGGAAAATAAAACTTCAAACAGTGAAGTGACTTGCCTAAAACAGAACTGTTAATAATGAACAGAGATGGGAATTACAAGATATTGCGATTCTAAGTACTGTTCCCTCATGTTATTTCCAGTCATCATCTACTTATCCATCCATGTACCTGTCTATCTATCCATCTAACATTTATAGAACACATATTATATACCAGGCTCTGAAGGATATCGAGATGAATCTGGCACAATTTGTGCACTTAAAAGATCACAAGAAACAGATATGGAAAAGAAAATTGTAATATAGTACATTGTTGCTGTTGCTGTTGTTTAGTCACAAGTCATGTCTTGTGACATGTCTTGTGACTTTTTGCGACACCATGGACTGTAGCCCACCAGGCTCCTCTGTCCTTGGAATTTCCAGGAAAGAATACTGGAATGGGTTGCCATTTCCTTCTCCAGGGGACCACCCTGACCTGGGGATCAAACGCACATCTCCTGCTTGGCAGGCAGATTCTCTACCACTGATCCACCTGGGAAGCACAAAACAGGGCATTAGGTTCTGTTAGAAAGTACTTGGTGCTCTATAGGGTTGTAGGTGGGGTATTTACCCCAAGCCAAAGGAATGTTTTACATTATCACTGAAGACTGAACCATGTGACAGTCATGTATTAATAGAAGCCAATTACATGATAAGAGAGAACAACATTCAATTTATTCCCCCAAACACTTCATAGGAAACATGCTGAGCATTCAGTTGCAAAGATTAACACAAGGGATCCTTCCTTCAAGAAGTGTATTAGTTACTAGGGGAGACATGTATGTAAAAGAACATATTATAATTAAGTGTTCTCTATCCTTGCCAGGTAAAGAACTGGTTGTAGGTTTTCCTTTTCATCACTTTAAATATTTTGTGTCACTCGCAGAGAACTGGTTGTAAGTTTTCTTTTTCATCACTTTAAATATTTTGTGCCACTCCGTTCTGAACTATAGTTTCTGCTGAAAAGTCAGCTGATAGTATTATGTGTGTGTGTGTATAATTATCATATATATATGAACTATGAAAACAACCCCCAATTAACCAAATGGCAACACATACTTATCTATCAATAGTTACTTTAAATGTAAATAGACTAAATGCACAATTCAAAAGACATACAGTGGCTGAATGGCTGCAGAAATAAGACCCATATGTGTGCTGCCTATAGGAGACACTTCAAATCCAAAGACACAAACAGATTGAAAGTGAGGGGATGATGAAAGTTATTCTATGCAACTGGAAATGAAAAAAAAAGTCAGGGTATCAATACGTATATCATACAAAATACACTTTAAAACAAAGACTGTAACAAGAAACTTCCCTGGTGGCTCAGCAGTAAAGAATCCCCCTGCAATGCAGGAGGCGCTGGAGATGTGGGTTTGATCCCTGGGTGGGGAAGATCCCCTGAAGGAGGAATTGGCAACCCACTCCAGTATTCTTTCCTGGAGGATCCCATGGACAGAGGGGCCTGGCAGACAGACCATATGGTCGCAAAGAGTCAGAATTGACTGAAGCAACTAAGCAGGCACATGCATAACAAGAGACAAGAAGGATATTACACAAGAATCAAGGGATCAATCCAAGAAGGGGATAGAGCAGTTATAAATATATATGCACCCATACTGAATACATACAGCAAATAGTAACAGACATAAAGAGAAAAAATGACAATTACACAATAATAGCAGGGTAAGACTTTAACACTCCTTTAACAATTTTGATAGTTTAACATTTAACCGTTAATGGACAGATCACACACACAAAACAATCAATGAGAAAACACTGGCTTTAAATGACACATTAGATCAGACAGACTTTAAGAAAATACTCCATTCAAAAGGAGAATACACATTCTATTCAACTGCACAAGGAATATCTTCCAGGATATATTATATACTAGGCCATAAAACAAGTATCAGTAAATTTAAGTAGACTGACAATATATCAAGCATTTTTTCTGATCACAGAAGTTTGATACTATAAAGCAAATAAAATAAAAATTAAAAATGCAAAAACATGAAGGCTAAACAATATACCGGGCTTCCCTTGTGACTCAGCTGGTAAAGAATCCTGACCTACAGGCTATCCTGACCTACCAATCGAACCCACAGCTCCTGCTTGGCAGGCAGATTTTTGACAACTAATCCAACTGGGAAGCGCAAAACAGTGCATTAAGTTCTATTAGAAAGCACTTGGTGCTCTATGGGGCTGGAGGTGGGGTATTTATCCCAAGTCAAAGGAATGTTTTCCATTACCACTGAAGACTAAACAATGTGACAATCATGTATTAATAGAAAGACAAAAGAGAAAAGGAAAGATATACCCATTTGAATGCAGAGTTCCAAAGAATAGCAAGGAGAGATAAGAAAGCCTTCCTCAGTGATCAATGCAAAGAAATAGAGGAAAACAATAGAATGGGAAAAACTAGAGATCTCTTCAAGAAAATTAGAGATACCAAGGGAACATTTCATGCAAAGATGGGCTCAATAAAGGACAGAAATTGTATGAACCTAACAGAAGCAGAAGATATTAAGAAGAGGTGGCAAGAATACATAGAAGAACTGTACAAAAAAGATCTTCATGACTCAGATAATCATGATGGTGTGATCACTCACCTAGAGCCAGACATCCTGGAATGTGAAGTCAAGTGGGCCTTAGAACAGCATCACTACGAATAAAGCTAGTGGAGGTGATGGAATTCCAGTTGAGCTATTTCAAATCCTGAAAGATGATGCTGTGAAAGTGCTGCACTCAATATGTCAGCAAATTTGGAAAACTCAACAGTGGCCACAGGACTGGAAAAGGTCAGCTTTCATTCCAATCCCAAAGAAAGGCAATGCCAAAGAATGCTCAAACTACTGCACAATTGTACTCATCTCACACGCTAGTAAAGTAATGCTCAAAATTCCCCAAGCCAGGCTTCAGCAATACGTGAACTGTGAACTTCCAGATGCTCAAGCTGGTTTTAGAAAAGGCAGAGGAACCAGAGATCAAACTGCCAACATCTGTTGGATCATCAAAAAAGCAACAGAGTTCCAGAAAATCATCTACTTTTGCTTTGTTGACTACACCAAAGCTTTTGACTGTGTGGATCACAAAAAACTGTGGAAAATTCTGAAAGAGATGAGAATACCAGACCACCTGACCTGTCTCCTGAGAATCTGTATGCAGGTCAAGAAGCAACAGTTAGAACTGGACATGGAACAGCAGACTGGTTCCAGATAGGGAAAGGAGTACATCAAGGCTGTATATTGCCACCCTGCTTATTTAACTTTTACGCAGAATACATCATGAGAAATGCTGAGCTTGAAGACACACAAACTGGAATCAAGATTGCTGGGAGAAATATCAATAACCTCAGATATGCAGATGACACCACCCTTATGGCCAAAAGTGAAGAAGAACTAAAGAGCCTCTTGATGAAAGTGAAAGAGAGGAGTGAAAAAGTTGTCTTTAAAGTCAACATTAAGAAAACTAAGATAATGACATCCAATCCCATCACTTAATGGCAAATAGATGGGGAAACAGCGGAAACAGTGACAGACTATCTTTTGGGGCTACAAAATCACTGCAGATGGTGACTGCAGCCACAAAATTAAAAGATGCTTGTTCCTTGGAAGAAAATTTATGACCAACCTAGACAGCATATTAAAAAGCAAAGACATTACTTTGCCAACAAAGGTCTGTCTAGTCAAAGCTATGGTTTTTCCAGTAGTCATGTACGGATGTGAGAGTTGGACAATTTGAGAGTCCCTTGAACAGAAAGGAGATCAAACTACTTCAGTCCTAAAGGAATTCAACCCTGAATGTTCATTGGAAGGACTGATGCTGTAACTGAAACTCTAATACTTTGGTTACCTGATGCGAAGAACTGACTCCTTTGAAAAGACTCTGATGCTGGGAAAGATTGAAGGTGGGAGAAGGGGACGACAGAGGATGAGCTTTTTGGAATTCATCACCAACTCAATGGACATGGGTTTGAGTAAATTCCAGGAGTTGGTGATGGACAGGGAGTCCTGGCATGCTGCAGTCCATGGGGTCACATGGGGTCACAAAGAGTCAGATGGGACTGAGCGACTGAACTGAACTGAAACAATATACCACTAAATAACCAATAGGTCACTAAAGAAACATACAGTACTGTATGTTATATATGAAAATTGTTGAGAGTAAATCCTAAGAGTTCTCATCACAAGGAAAATATTTTTTCTATTTCTTTAATTTTGTATCTATATGAGATGACAGATGTTTACTAAACTTACTGTGGTAATCATTTCATGATGTATGTAAGTCAAATCATTATGTTGTACACTTTAAACTTATACAGTGCTGTATGTCAATTATATCTCAATAAAACTGGAATAAAAAAAAATTAAGTGTGCTTGTGTAACCACAAGGAAGTATTAGCCATTGAGAGTACTACCTCATCCCACACTGGCTAAGTGCATATGGGTCTTACTCTTAAAATAGCCAACTAGTACACCGAGTGATTTTAACTTTTGGCATAGGTCTTTGAAAACTTCTGTGCTTTGCATCAGAGATTCCTCTACTAAACGATTATTTGATTAGCTCCATTGCTTCTGCCCTACCTCTTTAAAGTCACCTGGGATTCCCCATCAAGACTGGTACACTTACCTCTTGGCAAGATACAATATCACTTAGCAGTTCTGTTTAGAGACATGAATATAAGGAAAGAACTGAACATGTCACATTATAATTTTGGAAACAACAGTACCAAAAATTGAATTGAAAAGCAATGCACATATCTCCAAATCACAACACAAGTAATTCTAATTTCTAGTGAGGTAAAAAGAAGACAGACTCTCGGCTCAGATTAATTTTACAACATTATCACTTCAACCTTTTCCATTTCAGTGGCCCTGACCTTGACTCACTCTCCCAGTGGTGCACTGCCTGGTAGGACTATGAATCATGCCAGAAATCAGATGGATACAAAGGCAGACCTGCCATTCCTCATAAAAGTAATTTGGGAAGCATATGTACAATGACCATAACACTAATGCTAAGGGGTGTGAAACATTTTTTTCACATTAAGAGCAAGTTTCTTGAGGCACCATAAAAATCCCTCCAGTTATGTAAATGAGAATGGAACTTAAACAAAGTACAATCATAAAGGGAAAAGGAGAGTTGGGAAGAATATGATACATACAGACATATAATGAATACATATGATTGAAAGAGAACTTTGTGTATGATGTTAGAAAGTGTTCTAGTTCATTCTTTTACAAGTGGTTGACCAGTTTTCCCAGTACAACTTGTTAAAGAGGTTGTCTTTTTCCTCTTACACTGTTGGTGGGAATGCAAACTAGTACAGCCACTATGGAGAACAGTGTGGAGATTCCTTCCAAAACTGGAAATAGAACTGCCATATGATCCAGCAATCCTGCTCCTGGGCATACACACCGAGGAAACTAGATCTGAAAGAGACACGTGCACCCCAATGTTCATCTCACTGTTTATAATAGCCAGGCCATGGAAGCAACCTAGATGCCCATCAGCAGACAAATGGATAAGGAAGCTACGGTACATATACACAATGGAATATTACTCGGCCATTAAAAAGAATTCATTTGAATCAGTTCTAATGAGATGGATGAAACTGGAGCCCATTATACAGAGTGAAATAAGCCAGAAAGAGATAAAGATCAATACAGTATACTAATGCATATATATGGAATTTAAAAAGATGGTAACAATAACCCTATATGCAAAACAGAAAAAGAGACACAGATGTATAGAACAGACTTTGGGGCTCTGTGGGAGAAGGCGAGGGTGGGATGTTCTGAGAGAACAGCATTGAAACAAGTATACTATCAAGGGTGAAACAGATCACCAGCCCAGGTTGGATGCATGAGACAAGTGCTCAGGGCTGGTGCACTGGGAAGACCCAGAGGGATGGGATGGAGAGGGAGGCGGGAGGGGGGATTGGGATGGGGAACACATGTAAATCCATGGCTGATTCATGTCAATGTATGGCAAAAACCACTACAATATTGTAAAGTAATTAGCCTCCAACTAATAAAAATAAATGAAAAAAAAAGAAAGTGAACTTTGATGGGTTTGCACTCTAAATACTTCAGTATCCTGATTTTCATACAGCACACACATTCCTGTCATTCATTATGGAGATTAAAAAAAAATTCTATTTTTTTATTTCCAATATAAAAACAATTTCAATTTTTTGAGTTTTCATTTTAGAGCTTTATGTCTGCAGCTCTTCCCACCAGAAATTACCTCCAAACTCACTTATCTGCCTAAACCATAACCTATCCCCAATATCTTCCCATACTCAGCTATACTTTCATTGAATTTCTAGCAGAGTTATAACCACTCCACTTACTCATACCTTAGATGTTTTGCTTCAAATCCTTCATGACTCAACTCAAGCTTCTGGTAAGTTTTCCCTGATGCTAGAGTTATTATTTAGTTGCCCTTCTTCTATTTACATAGTACCCGATCTATGCTGTTATGCTAACATTTACCATATTGTAATTGGAACTTTGCAAATCTGTATCCAGAAACTGCTTCAGAAATTTATGGCAGTAAACTTGTTTTATCCATATGGTAGAGTAACTAGTACTTGGAAGAAATCAGGAAATTACTTCATAAATTTTTTAAATAACAATGATATAGACAAATCTTTGGGAAATGTAATGAAACCAAAAGGTATACCCATTTGAATGCAGAGTTCCAAAGAATAGCAAGGAGAGATAAGAAAGCCTTCCTCAGTGATCAATGCAAAGAAATAGAGGAAAACAATAGAGTGGGAAAAACTAGAGATCTCTTCAAGAAAATTAGAGATACCAAGGGAACATTTCATGCAAAGATGGGCTCAATAAAGGACAGAAATTGTATGAACCTAACAGAAGCAGAAGGTATTAAGAAGAGATGGCAAGAATACACAGAAGAACTGTACAAAAAAAGATCTTCATGACCCAGATAATCACGATGGTGTGATCACTCACCTAGAGCCAGACATCCTGGAATGTGAAGTCAAGTGGGCCTTAGGAAGCATCACTACAAATAAAGCTAGTGGAGGTGATGGAATTCTAGTTGAGCTATTTCAAATCCTGAAAGATGATACTGTGAAAGTGCTGCACTCAATATGTCAGCAAATTTGGAAAACCCAGCAGTGGCCACACAGGACTGGAAAAGGTCAGCTTTCATTCCAATCCCAAAGAAAGGCAATGCCAAAGAATGCTCAAACTAACCACAATTGCACTCATCTCACACACTAGTAAAGTAATGCTCAAAATTCTCTAAGCCAGGCTTCAGCAATATGTGAACTGTGAATTTCCAGATGTTCAAGCTGGTTTTAGAAAAGGCAGAGGAACCAGAGATCAAATTGCCAACATCTGCTGGATCATCAAAAAAGCGAGAGAGTTCCAGAAAAACACATATTTCTGTTTTATTGACTGTGCCAAAGCCTTTGACTCTGTGGATCACAATAAACTGTGGAAAATTTTGAAAGAGATGGGAATACAGACCACCTGACCTGCCTCTTGAGAAACCTGTATGCAGGTCAGGAAGTAACAGTTAGAACTGGACATAGAACAACAGGCTGGTTCCAAATAGAGAAAGGAGTACGTCAATGCTGTATATTGTCAACCTGCTTATTTAACTTCTATGCAGATACATCATGAGAAACGCTGGGCTTGAACAAGCACAAGCTGGAATCAAGATTTCTGGGAGAAATATCAATAACCTCAGATATGCAGATGACACCACCCTTATGGCAGAAAGTGAACTAAAGAGCCTCTTGATGAAAGTGAAAGAGGAGAGTGAAAATGTTGGCTTAAAGCTCAACATTCAGAAAACTAAATCATGGCATCTGGTCCCATCACTTCATGGCAAATAGATGGGGAAACAGTGGCTGACTTTATTTTGGGGGGCTCCAAAATCACTGCAGATGGTGATTGCAGCCATGAAATTGAATTGAATTGAATTTCCTTCCTCCTTGGAAGGAAAGTTATGACCAACCTAGATAGCATATTAAAAAGCAGAGACATTACTTTGCCAAAAAAGGTCCGTCTAGTCAAGGCTCTGGTTTTTCCAGTGGTCATGTATGGATGTGAGAGTTGGAGTATAAAGAAAGCTGAGCACCAAAGAATTGATGCTTTTGAACTGTGGTGTGGAGAAGACTCTTGAGAGTCCCTTGGACTGCAAGGAGATCCAACCAGTCCATCCTAAAGGAGATCAGTCCTGGATGTTCATTGGAAGGACTGATGTTGAAGCTGAAACTCCAATACTTTGGCCACCTGATGTGAAGAGCTGACTCATTGGAAAAGACCCTGATGCTGAGAAAGATTGAGGGCAGGAGGAGAAGGGGACGACAGAAGATTAGATGGCTGGATGGCATCGCTGACTCACTGGATATGAGTCTGGGTAAACTCCGGGAGTTGGTGATGAACAGGGAGGCCTGGTGTGCTGCAGTTCATGGGGTTGGAAAGAGTCAGACATGCCTGAGCGACTGAACTGAACTGAATGAAAACAAAAGAGTAAATTTGAATACAAAAATATGGAAACAGGAAAGATTATTTTTCCAAGCAAGAATGCTAGAATTGATTGCCACTTCCTTCTCCTGAGGATCTTCCCAACACAGGGATTGAACCCAGGAACTGAACTTTCAGATCTTGCCATGTCTTCTATATTGCAAATGCCGATTCTTTACCACTGAGCCACCTGGGAAGCCCATAGATATAGAGGAGATTTCGTTAGTAATGAAGACATTCGTTAGGAAATAAATGATTTGTGAGAATATAAAAAGTAACAAAATTTGCACAAGAAGAAAACTTAGAAAGACTAACAATCATGAAAGGAATAGGAAATACTATGAAATTTCCTTTAAAAGTCATCAGGCCTAGGCAGTTAGTTGTAGAGTTCCTTTACACCAATTTTTCCTAATTGGTAAGTGTGTGTTTGGGGGATTTGACCCTCAGGGGGCAGTTTGGAAATATCTGGAGACATCGGGCTTGTCACAATTTGGGGGTGGGTGGAGTACTACTGACATTTCATGGGTAGAGACCAGTGATGATGCTAAACATCTTACACTGCACAGGACAGATCCCACAACAAAGAATTATCCTGCTCAAAATGCCAGTAGTGCCAAAGCTGAGAAACCCTGCTGTACACTTCTAAAGAAAAAGCAATTTCTATGCTATATGCAACATGTGAACATATAAGAAATGGAGGCCCCTGTAGATTGATTTTTTACATATATACACAGACACACATACACACACACACACACACATGTATGTATGAACAAAGAAACAAGTAAAGGATCAAATCTAGAAGTATATATAAAACATATTCAATAATGGGTTTTATTAGTTGTAAGAACACATGATATGAGATCTACCTTCTTAAATTCTTGAGTATACAATACAGTATCTTTAACTATAGATACAATGTTACGCATCAGATCTCTGGAACTTGTTCATTTTGCATAAGTGGAACTTTTTACCTGTTAAACAGTAACTCCCCATTTCCATCCCCATGAGTCCTTGGCAACCACCATTCTACTCTCTGTAAGTTTGACTAGCTTCCTCATATAATTTGAATCATGTAGTATTTGTCCTTCTGCCTCGACCTTACTTCACTTAGCGTAACATTTTCCAAGTTCACCCATGTTTTCACAAATTGTGGGATTTCCTCTTCTAAGGCTTAATAATATTACATTACATCTTTCTCTATCCACTCATCTGTCAGTAGACATTTAGGTCATTTCCATAACTTGGTTATTATGAATTATGCTGCAATAAATGGGAATGCAGGTATCTACTTGAGATTCTGATTTTAATTCTTTTGGATAAATACAAGAAGTAGGATTGGCGGTTAATATGAGCATTCTAATTTTAATTTCTATATTTTATATACTTAAATATATTTCTTTTTTTTTATATTTTCAACATTCTTTTGTTTTTTTTTTCTTCCATTTATTTTTATTTGTTGGAGGCTAATTACTTTACAACACTGCAGTGGTTTTCGTCATACATTGAAATGAATCAGCCATGGATTTACATGTATTCCCCATCCCAGTCCCCCCTCCCACCTCCCTCTCCACCCCATCCCTCTGGGTCTTCCCAGTGCACCAGGATATTTCTATGTATTTAGTTTTTATACTCTTGTCCATAATGCCTGCATCATTTTAAATTTATACCATAACATAAAGTGGTTCTAATTTCTTCTCACCAACAACACTTGTTGTCTTTTGTTTTTTAATAATAACTAAACAGGTGTGAGATGATAGACCACTGGTTTATATTTGTATACCAATGATTTTATAAATTACTGAGATACAGTTATTATCTAATGCTTGAAAATTTACTAGTATAATTAATTATTGATACATCACTAGGAAATTTTAATTATTTTTTCAGTTAATTTTATTGTGGTTAAAAATATAACATGAAATTTACTATATTAACCATTCTTAAATGCACAGTTCAGTAATATTAAGTATAGTCATATTGTTGTACAACAGATCTCTACAACTATTCATTTTACAAAACTGAAACTCTATACTCATTAAACACTAATTTTCCCTCCTTCTTACCCACAACTTTTGGCAACCACCTTTCTACTTTTTGTTTCTATTATTTGACAAGTTTAGATATTTTATATGAATAGAAGTATCTAAAGGACAGTATCTGCCCTTTCATTTTGTTTTGTTTTGGTTGCACCACCCAGCTTGTGGGATCTTAGTTCCCCTACCAGGTACTGAAGCTGGGCTCCTGACAGAGAAAGCACTGACTAGACCACCAGGAAATTTTGAGTATCTATTCTTTTATAATTGGCTTATTTTACTTAGCATAATATCCTCAAGATGAATCCAAATTTAGCACATGACAGGATTTCCTTCTTTTCTGAGGTTGTATTATATTCCATTGTATATACATATATGCCACATTTCCTTTTTTTCCCCAATTTTACTGAAATGTAACTGACATTTAACATTGTGTAAGTTTAACATGTATGTGATGACACATTTGAATACTGTGAAATGATTACTATAGTAGGTTTAGTTAATACCTTCATCATATCAGATAATTATCACTTCTTTTGTGTGGTGAGAACATTTAAAATCTACTTTCTTAACAACTTTCAAGTATATAATACAGTATTGTGGCACAGTGGTAAAGAACCTACCTGAGAATGCCAGAGATACAAGTTCAATCCCCGGGTTGGGAAGATCCCTTGGAGTAGGAAATGAAAACCCACTCCAGTATTCTTGCCTGGAGAATCCCAAGGACAGAGGATCCTCGTGTGCTACATTCGTGGGATTGCAAAGAGTTGGACATGACTCAGCAACTCAGCACACAAGTCTAATCACCGGGCTGGAACTTTGTACCCTATGTCAAAATCTTCCCATTTTCCCTTTCCCCAGCTCCTGGAAACCACCATTCTACTCTCTTGATAGGACTTAGTGATGGAGGCTGAGAAGCAATTAGCAGGATCCATGTCCCTCTACTTGTCTTTGAGAGTGCAATCTGCTGCTATCCCAGCCTCTTTCCACCACCACCCACCCCAGTTAAGCAGCTCATGACTTAGGGTGCTGGATACCGGGATAAGATAGAAATAGGCCTTTTTGGCAATGTCCCATATATCTAGGGGAAAGCTCAGTCATGCTCGCATTTTCCCAAGCAGGAGAAATCATGGGCTGAGAAAGTCTTGCTTGGCACTGAGCTGTGCCACCTTTGGGGAGGGGTGACATGGATAAAGTCAAACTGGTGCCCTTGCTCTCCTCCAATGGGTCCAAAGTCATCTGGACCCATTTATTGGGTTGGTTTTGGAGGGAGTTTTGGCTTCAACTGTGTGTTAGAACTTCTCTGGTGGAAATCAGGACTTCCACAAAAGTTCTCATTTGCATGTGATTGTCTAAGATAGTGTTCTCCAAGGGTTCCTATATGGTGACTGAGAGGGGCTGGAGCTGGTTCCTGAGTCACTGCAGTGTCCACAGCCAGGACTGAGGTCAATGCACAATTATTCAATGCATAGGTAAGTGAGCTTCTTCCCAGTTCCCTTGGTGTATGGTGCTGGATCCCACAGTTCCCACAAAGACTTCTGTTTGTCCCTGGATAGGTGCAGAATTATTGATGTTGGAGAGGGTGGATACACTGTAGGATGTCTTCTTCAACCATGTTGCTGACATCATCCCCATAGAAAATTTTAAAAGATGAGAAAACTTTCTCAATAAATAGAAAAAAAATGGTAAAATTAAAAAAAAATGTTCCTGACAAAGTTTTTAGCAAATGAAAAATAAAAAGGCACTAACATGATAAACCATAGACAACATCACAATTCTCTGTGGAACATTATAATATAGACAGGCTCATTAGACTAAACAGTATTTGAGCAGAAGCCTGGATGAAAGGATAGAAGAAGCCATCAGAAAGTTTGGGAGAAGAGTATTCCAAGAAGAAAGACAGCCAATGCAACAGCCTTAAGTTGTGGCTAGAACAGTTAAGAAAAAGGCAAAAGATCATTGTGGTTTTGATTTGCATTTCTCTGATAATGAGTGATGTTGAGCATCTTTTCATGTGTTTGTTAGCCATCTGTATGTCTTCTTTGGAGAAATGTCTGTTTAGTTCTTTGGCCCACTTTTTGATTGGGTCATTTATTTTTCTGGAATTGAGCTGCAGGAGTTGCTTGTATATATGCAAAACAGAAAAAGAGACACGGATGTAGAGAACAGACTTTAGGACTCTGTGGGAGAAGGCAAGGGTGGGATGTTTTGAGAGAACAGCATCGAAACATGTATATTATCAAGGGTGAAACAGATCACCAGCCCAGGTTGGATGCATGAGACAAGTGCTTGGGGCTGGTGCACTGGGAAGACCCAGAGGGATGGGGTGGGGAGGGAGGTGGGAGAGGGGATCGGGGTGGGAAATACATGTAAATCCATGGCTGATTCATGTCAATGTATGACAAAAGCCACTACAATATTGTAAAGTAATTAGCCTCCAGCTAATAAAAATAAATGGGAGAAAGGAAAAAAAAAATCAGTGTGGCAGAGTGTAGTTACTCTTGGGATAGATTTTATTCTGAGTACAATGAACACCTGGGGAGGGTTTGATCAGAGAGTAATATATGATCTATATTCAATATATTCTGGTGCTCTTCTTTAATTAACAACACTACCAATTAACCACAAAGGAAACATCGAAGGCATCTTCAGCAACCCCATGTACATTACATGGTGTCAGCAAGGTTTGCTGATTCTGCTTCTCCAGTAACTCTTCTAAGTGGCCCTTTCTTCTCAGTCCATTGCCACTGCCTATGTTCATGCCCCATAATCTCTCATCTGGACCAGTGAAATTAACTTCTTAATGGGTCTTATGCCACCAATCCCGACATCATGCTGATTAGCATTATCTTCTTGAAATACATAAAATGTACCCTATTTCAAAAACTCCAATAACTAATACTTCACGAGAAAATCCAAGCTCTTTGGACTCCCCTGGCGGTCCAGTGGTTAAGACCCTGTGCTCCCAGTGTAGAGGGCATGGGTTCAATCCCTTGTCAAGGAACTAAGATCCTGCATGCTGCATCACGTGGTCAAAAAAAAAAATCAAGCTCTTTAACTTAACATTCTAGGCCCTTCTTAACCCTTGCTTACCTGTGCAGCTCCATTTCCCCCATCACACCAAGGATGTGAATCTCTTCTCTGGACTAATTGTTAATTTTTCAAACACTTTCCACTGTTTCCTGCCTCTAGTCCTTTGCTTGTTTTGTTACCTTAATCTCTCTAGGACTGACTTTTGGACTGACGATTTCTGAAAGTGTCTTACCATTTTTCTAATTATCAAGGAGTTAGCATCTTTCAAATGTTCTCCAAAGAAGACCTGTTTCACACTATGTTACAAAAAAAATCTGCTCTTAAATATGTTTAGAAAACACTAGGGTAAAGAAGGTCGGCAGCTTTCTCAGCTGCAAAAACTTCAAAGATTCTAACATACATTGACAACATCAAGAAGGGTATTGAACAGATGATTTTCTATTTAAGCCATGAAACTGTTAAACTCATGAAACAATTATTTAAATGAAATATTATGTAGAACTAGTGTTCCATTGGATGTATTGGTGAAATAGTGAAAAGGTGATTTCTTCTTCTCTTAAATGAAGATTCTCTTATATTCTTTTAAAATGAATCAAAGTTTCCATGGATTTAAACCTACTTGATGAAGTGATAAGCCTCAACAAAGCTACAACCATCTCTAATATTTTTAAGTCACCAAAATTCATTCACATTTCATTTAAGAGAATTCCATTTTACAGCTCTCAGCAAGTTCAGTACAAAAGCAATCTCAGACAGTAATCATCTCTCAGATTAATCCAAAAACTTACTAGAAGATACTTATAATGACATATATAATGTGTTAATGTTGCTACTGGGAGTAAGCTCAGAATTATAAAAACACAGTGCATGATTTCCATCCCTTATTTCATCAAATATATACAACAGCCCACTTCCGTTGGCTTTACTCACTCAGATGAGATTCTCAAAGCCATGTAAATTCATGCAGAGAGGAACAGAAGTATCAAATAAGATTAAATGAAGGATTGTTTGACCCCAACATATCCTTACATATGCTGATAAGCATCTCCAAACAAGAACAGGAACAAATTTCCTCCTAACCTCTGTGTGCTTCTAAGTGTGTGTGTGTGTGTGTGTATGAAAATACATCTTGGTAGCTTTCCAACCCAACCTTTAAATGGCAGTCATTAAAACAAACTTTCCGGCTGGCTGAACCATTTCCTGTAAAGTCTCTTTGTATATGAGGACATGTCTTTCATCACTCTTTGTTCATAAAAGACATGCACTCTGAACTCTGGTTAGCAATTTTGCTGATTTATACAAAACTCAGTACTCAATACTGTAATAACTTGCTTGGCTCCTTGCCAATGTCACCCCAGTCATCATTCTTGGGCAAAGTAATCCAGATCCTGAGACCAAACACTTTTCAGACAGGGAAAATATAAAGAGGGTTATATCCTGATCTTTTAAACTCAAAGTCAGCCATGTTGTACAAGGCCTTCTGATATTCATTCCCCCTTTCCTTGGCAGATATGCAATGGCAATGTACAGGTCCCAGGCAATGAAACATGATCTAAGACAATAAGTTAGCTCCCTACCTCTTTGATGGGGCTTCCCAGGTGGCACTAGTGGTAAAGAACCCACCTGCCAATGCAGGAGACACAAGAGACACGGGTTCGATCCCTGGGTCAGGAAGATCCCCTGGAGAAGGGCATGGCAACCCACTCCAATATTCTTGTCTGGAGAGTCCCATGGACAGAGGAGCCTGGTGGGCTACAGTCCATAGGGTCGCAAAGAGTTGGACACGACTGAAGTGACTTAGCATGCACACATACATACCTCTTTGATAGTGATTAATGTTGAGGTTGGCATGTTCTGGCCAGTGAAATATAAAGAAAGTCTGCAGGGGCTGAAGGGTTAGGGGGTTCCAGAAAAAAAAAAATCTTCATGAGGATAGAGTAGTTCAGATTCAACTTCTTTCTTCTTGCTTTTGTATGTAACTGCAAAGACAGGATTCTTAGAGCTGTGGCAGGCATCTGTTGTGCATGAGGGGGAAAGCAAAGATATTCACAGAATAGAAGAGCCAGTTAACAGCCCTGAAATCATTTAGCTAGATTAACCTGAAATTGCCTCTCCCCCAATTCCAGTTATGAGATCAACAAACACTTATTGTTTAAGTTGCTTTTAGCTGGGTGTTCAATCACTTGCTGGACTAATAAATGGTGCTTCCACCTTGTTGTCAGGCCAAGCCTTCATCTAATACCTAGTTTGGAAACCAGGATGCAATATGATTCTTATGTCAGAGCACCCTCTTCTGTTCACTATCAAGTATTTCAGTCCCTCCAGGTATGAGATTACACTGTTGTTCACTTATTTTACATTGTCTTCTTTATGCCAATATTTTTTCAAGTCCTTTAAGCATTTTCAGATCTGGGAATACTGATCTGATATCTGTATGCAAATATGGATCACCATAACTTGGGCCAGTCTACCCTGGTTTCAAGCGAAACCTTGATTATACTTCCTACTGCTACAAGCTATCAGGGGCATGCTTGTCTATAGGATAAATCCCAATCACTATCTTGCCAGGTGGAAGTCATGGGTCACTGGTTTTCAATCTAGGGGAGTAGGTTTAAATTTTGGTTGAATATTATGATCACCTTGGGAGCTTAAAAATCATCCAGTATCTGGGCCACACCCAAGAAAAATTAAATGAGAACCTCCGGGGCAGGGGCCCAGACATCATTCTCTTTTTAAACTACCCAAGTGATTCCACTGCAGCCAGCATTGAAATGCATGGATTTAGGAGGTGTGAGATGCATGTTAAATGCTACTGGGAAATTCATTTAAACTATGACGCCTCTCTCCCTAGTTATCTTGAATACACTACCTTATAGGTCTCTGTCCTCCAACCTATCCCTACAAACAACTTGAGAAAATTTGTTCTGTTACTTACTACACCACACCTATCAAATGATCCAGAGCAGTGGCTGAAGAGTTCTGGGACTGTCTTTGGTCAGGCAAGAAGCTGTCAGAAGTGAACAGTTAAAACCTCCTCTCTAGACTCAGGGAAACTCAAACTTTAAGGAGTCAAACTGAGATCTGTTTGACTACAGAGAAGGTACTCATGACTACAACAGTGTTCTCCAAAATTGCTTGAAGATAAAAATGATCTATTATACTTGTTATAGACTCCTAGGCACCAACCCAGAACCTACAGAAGTAGAATTTCCTCGGGGAAAGGTCTGGTAACTTATGTAAGTTAACAAGTTGCCCCAGGTGATTCTTAGCAAACACATTTTAAAACACTACATTACTGCATATTTTGCCAATTTTATCTGTTATAGATAACAGGATTCAACTTATCAGGTGTATGGTCAAACCCCAGAAGGTAGCACTGAATCCTGAGACTTGATGAAGGCCCTGAAAGCAATCAGAAAATTAAGTCCCCTTATTTATAAAAATGTGTCCATTAAAGTGTGTGTATCTAGTCTCGTGATCTCTGCCAGACCCAACAAAGCCTGACTCACTGCTGCTTGAGCTGTTTCTGAGTCTACACATACACCCTGCTGCCCTTGTACACAGCTTGCCTGAAAATATCCTGCTCAAACTGCGTCACAGAGCTAGTGGGCCTTGCTGAAGCACTGAAAATCACTATGCCACTCTTTCCAGATCCCGTGCAATTGAAGAGGGCCAAGTGACCAGTTCCCTCATAGCTCAGTTGGTAAAAATCTGCCTGCAATGCAGGAGACCCAGGTTCAATTCCTGGGTTGGGAAGATCCCCTGGAGAAGGAAATGGCAACCTGCTCCAGTATTCTTGCCTGGAGAATCCCACAGACTGTAGCCTGCCAGGCTCCTCTGTCCATGTGATTGCAAGAGCCAGACACAACTTGGAGACTAAACCACCAACCATCACCAAGTGACCAGTTCGGCTCAACCGACTGTGGGCCAGTCGTGTCTGACTCTTTATGACCCCATGGACTATATACCAGGTTTCTTTGTCCATGGGATTTTCCAGGCAAGAATACTGGAGTGGGTTGCCATTTCCTTCTCCACGAGATCTTCCTGACCCAGGGATCCAACCTGGGTCTCCCACATTGCAGGCAGACGCTTTACCATCTGAGCCACCAGCGAAGTCCCTCTCACTTTCACTTTCACTTTCATAGTGGTGGAAACAGTCACCTAGCGCACAGTGCTAAAACCAACCTATTACCTCATTTCAGCAATTTTAAAATACAGTCAGTAATGTATCATTCCTCCATGAAAAAATTGGCGACCCTAAAGTTGGAAATGTTTGCTGTGGTTTGTTGCTGTTGTTCAGTCTCTAAGTCATGTCTGACTCTTTTGTGACTCCATAGACTGTAGCCAGTCAGACTCCTCTGTCCATGGGATTTCCCAGGCAAGAGTACTGAAGCAAGACTGAACTAATAAAGACTTTTTCACCTTCAAAAAAAAAAAAAAAAAGAGTACAGGAGTGGATTGCCATTTCCTTCTCCAGGAGATCTTCCCAACCCAGGGATCAAACCCATGTCTCCTGCTTGGCAGGTAGATTCTTTACCACTGAGACACCTGGGAAGCCCACTTGCTGTGGTTACTGTTGAGTTTTAATAGTATGTAGCTTAGTCTCAAGTCAGCACTTAGTTATTACTTACCCTTTAAGAAATATTATATTCTACATGGAAGTTATTTTGGAGAATTGTCTGGTATACAGTCGGCTCTGACACACAGACTCAGCTACACAAATTCCAAGGAATTTGTCAGAGTCGGGAATCATCTGAGCTTCTCAGAGAACAGTTCTTGTCTCTTGTGTTATTATGCAATACATATCCCTGTGTTTAAGCAGTGGATACCAAATAAACCATTATAGCACAGTGATTGTGAAGACAGACTTAGAAGCTGAGTTATTGCAAATCTCTCATTCTGTGTGGCCATGGACATTTAAATTTTTGTTTAAAACTATTTTTGACTGCAGAAATACTGAAATGCCCATGGAATCAATCCTAAAGGAACAAAGGCATGGATAGTATTATAATCTCCACAATTTACTGTGAAACTAGAATTTTAAAATCTATACCAAACTTATCCTTACATTTGAGAAGTTTCCTGATTATGTGTAAACCTGCCATTTATTATTTAAGTTTTAAAATTGAAGCTAACAAATGTTATTCTTGAATCAATAAACATAAATATGAGAAGATTGATTTTGATGAATCATTGCCAAACTTGCAAAAATCAAAGTCACAAGCTATAACACTATTTTTGGTTGTTATGTATTACTGGATCATACCAATATATAGATGTAATTTCCTCCTCTTTTCAAAAGTTGCACTTGTATAAAAATGAAATATTAATCCATGACCTTACAATAAGATGTTTTACTTTTTATTTGTTTTTGACTTGATATGAAAATCACACACACATAAAAAGAACAAGTTCACTGATTGCTTTATTTTCTGGCCATTTTTCTTATTGTTTTATGCAATGATTATTACTGAAAATAATTTTAAAATTATCCAACTCAGGTATCAAAAATACTAGGTAAACCACTGCTGTGAGCAGGAATAAAGTGCATTGTCCTTTTAGAGCTGGTAAGTGAAAAGTATTTGCTTGGTTTTAACCCTCAGTGTGATCACAGAGGCTTCTTGTTGAGATGGCAGAGCCACAAGATGGAAACCAACTGGCTCTCTGAAGTACTTCTGGAAAGGAACTGGTCTGCAGAGTAGATGGAGCATATGTAAATGAGATGAACATATGTAAATGTTTCATATGTAAATAAGAACACATGTATGTGTTAAGCCACTGAAATTTCAGGATTTGTTTGTTATTACAGCAAAGCCCGGACAATCCTGACAGATAGCTGAAGGACATCCCTTCCTCAAATAGGAAGATATCGGCAGGTTGAGTGTGCCAAATCAAGGAAAGCAGCCCAACTTTTCATTTTCTTTGAGCAAGTCTGGAAGAGAAAATACTATGCAAAGAACATATTTACATTATGTAGGTATGTTTTAAGCACAAGAACTGCAAAGTCCTTGCTTATTATTACCCCTCAGTTTTGTGTTGGCCTGAGAAAATGATACCTCATCCATCCAGAATCATTCAGAATCATTCATTTAGAACCATTCTGAAAAGAGGATTCCACACTGGGGGAGAGGATGTGCATCTAGCTATAGAGACCAGGTTGGTGATCAACAAACTTGTCATCCTCTCCAGTTTTTAACCACTCATTGTGTGACTTTGAGCAAATCACATTCATGCTCTGAGGCTTTAAGGAGCTTTGGTGCAATTCATTTAAGCAGCTTTCCTGCAAACAAAACCAAATAGACTAACTTAAACAAACATGATTTATTGGGAGGTACTGGGATAACTCACCAAATTAAAGGAAAATAGATAATCCAATCTTGGGCAGGATGGGAATTAGAGTAGCAGTTTTTATTCCAATCCAAAGAAAGGCAATGCCAAAGAACGCTCAAACTCCCGCACAATTGCCCTCATCTCACATACTAGTAAAATAATGCTCAAAATTCTCCAAGCCTGGCTTCAGCAATACGTGAGCCATGAACTTCTAGATGTCCAAGCTGGTTTTAGAAAAGGCAGAGGAAGCAGAGATCAAATTGCCAACATCCGTTGGGTCATCGAAAAAGTAAGAGAGTTCCAGAAAAACATCTATTTCTGCTTTATTGACTATGCCAAAGCCTTTGACTGTGTGGATCACAACAAACTGGAAAATTCTGAAAGAGATGGGAATACCAGACCACCTGACCTGCCTCTTGAGAAACGTGTATGCAGGTCAGGAAGCAACAGTTAGAACTGGACATGGAACAGCAGACTGGTTCCAAATAGGAAAAGGAGTACATCAAAGCTGTATATTGTCACCCTGCTTATTTAACTTATACACAGAATACATCATGAGAAATGCTGGGCTGGAAGAAGCACAAGCTGGAATCAAGATTGCCGGGAGAAATATCAATAACTTCAGATATGCAGATGACACCATCCTTATGGCAGAAAGTGAAGAAGAACTAAAGAGCCTCTTGGTGAAAGTGAAAGAGGAGAGTGAAAAAGTTGGCTTAAAGCTCAATATTCAGAAAACTAAGATCATGGCATCTGGTCCTATCACTTCATGGCAAATAGATGGGGAAACAGTGGAAACAGTGGCTGACTTTATTTTTGGGGGCTCCAAAATCACTGCAGATGATGACTGCAGCCATGAAATTAAAAGACACTTACTCCTTGGAAGGAAAGTTATGACCAACCTAGATAGCATATTAAAAAACAGAGACATTACTTTGTCAATAAAGGTTTGTCTAGGCAAGGCTCTGGCTTTTCCAGAGTCCTGTATGGATGTGAGAATTGGACTATAAAGAAAGCTGAGCATGGAAGAATTGATGCTTTTGAACTGTGGTGTTTGAGAAGACTCTTGAGAGTCCCTTGGACTGCAAGGAGATCCAACCAGTCCATCCTAAAGGAGATCAGTCCTGGGTGTTCATTGGAAGGACTGATGTTGAAGCTGAAACTCCAATACTTTGGCCACCTGATGTGAAACTGACTCATTTGAAAAGACCCTGACGCTGGAAAAGATTGAGGGCAGAAGGAGAAAGGGGATGGCAGAGGATGAGATGGTTTGATGGCATCACTGACTCAATGGACATGAGTTTGGGTAAACTCTGGGAGTTGGTGATGGACAGGGAGACCTGGCCTGCTGTGGTTCATAGTTTGCAAAGAGTCAGACACGACCGAGTGACTGAACTGAACTGAATGCACTTCCCTGGTAGCTCAGTGATAAGGAATCTGCCTGCAATGCAGAAGACCCAAGTTTGATCCCTGGGTCGGGAAGATCCCTTGAAGGAGGGCAAAGCTACCCACACTCTATTCTTGCCTGGAGAATCCCATGGACAGAAGAGCCTGCAGGCTACAGTCCATAGGGTTGCAAAGAGTCGGACATGACTGAAGCGACTTCATATGCATGCACACATGGAGATTAGCTCAAAAGTAACTCATGAAGTTCCTCTCTAGGGTACTGCTATCTGATGACTTACTTCTACCCACTTTCTGTCTCTGTATAAGTGAAGTCGCTCAGTCGTGTCCAACTCTTTGTGACCCTGTGGATTGTAGCCTGCCAGGCTCCTCTGTCTATGGGATTCTCCAGGCAAGAATTCTGGAGTGGGTTGCCATTTCCTTCTCCATACCTCTATGCACAATATAAATTCCTGAGATAGAGAATCTCCTTGGCCCATCAAGTCATGTGATCAGCCTAGAGATCCTAGAAACTAGTCTAGTGGCCCAGCCTAGTCATCAAAGGGAAATAGGGAGCAGGGGAGGTTTTCAGGGCAACAGAAAGTGATTGAACCGTGTCAGTGCTTAAATAGATAGCACATATGACATATGGCATACATGCTGTATATTATATATGACACATATGTATGTATATATACACACACATACACTGTGTGTGTGTGTGCATGGAAGTATTTGGAACTTTTCTGTCAAATGAAAACTTACATGGAAGCAGTAGTCAGTGGCCTCCCAGTCACTTAAAACAAAAAAAGCAACTGAAAACTACTTGACTGGATTTGTCCAATATCCTTTCCAGTGTTATGTTATTTTAACCATTTTGATGAAAATCTCTCTGACTCCAAGTTTTCTGTTTCTTTAATATGCCCAACTCTATTTTTAGAAGACCCAGGGTCATGATTGTGAGCATAAGAGACTGTCATGGGCTGTAAGAATGCAGCATTTTTGCCTCCTCCTTTGAGCCCTGGAAGTCAACTGTCACTACTGCCGTCAGTATGTCTGACTCATGTACTGTTCAGCTTGCCTTCAATGTGCTGTTTCTGTGGACTCATGAGCTAAATAACAAACTGTTAAGAGTTTAGGGGAGGAAAAGGTGGAATTAATGTCATGAAAACTGCCTGAACTTATTAGACCATCTATATCTTAGTGCCACTGTCATTATGCATTAACCATGTGACTGTGAGCACACAACTTTCCCTCCTCGGCCTCTGTCTCTTGCAGTGCAGGTTATATTATTTGTGTCTGGCACAGTGCCTGGCATATGGTAGCTCCTCAAAGTATGTAACTGAGTAGAATCTCAAATCCTTCTAGTTCTATGAGTCGATGAGTTTATATGCCAAAATGTTTACCTTAGCTATTATGATTGCAATATGTCTAAAACTGACCATAAAGTTTGCTAAATTCTTACTCTAAATTTATATTGATGTGGACAACTAACATCTAATGATCACACACAACATGTAATGCATTTTGTATATAAGATAGTAAATACATTGTCTTTTTTTTCCCATTTATTTTTATTAGTTGGAGGCTAATTACTTTACATCATTGCAGTGGTTTTTCTCATACATTGAAATGAATTAGCCATGGATTTACATGTATTCCGCATCCCGGTCCCCCCTCCCACCTCCCTCTCCACCCGATCCCTCTGGGTCTTCCCAGTGCACCAGGCCCGAGCACTCATCTCATGCATCCAACCTGGGCTGGTGATCTGTTTCACCCTAGATAATATACATGTTTCGATGCTGTTCTCTTGAAACATCCCACCCTCGCCTTCTCCCAGAGTCTACAAGTCTGTTCTATACATCTGAGTCTCTTTTTCTGTTTTGCATATAGGGTTATCGTTGTCTTATTTAAATCTAAGACTATGTGAGAAAGGTGCTATTATTCACATTACAAGATAAGAAGAGTGATGTTCAGGGACCTGAACAGATTTTCTCTACATCCAAGGTCTTAGGACCTAATTCTTTAACTTGCAGAAAGTCTGCAGAAACAAAATTAAATAATATATGTGAAGGGGATTTCAAAAGTGAAAATGAAATAAAAGCAGAGGGTAACATCATAATTACTCTTATTATATGTGAGATTGTAAATTAAGACAGGAAACTTTCTTGAGTGATGGCCTGAGGGACTCTACTATAAAATAAAGGGCATAGGACTATCTGAGGACTCTCTGACAACGAAGTTTTCTTAGACTCTCATTTATTTATTTTTTGCATCTAAGGAAGCTGAAAGACCCCTGAGAGCCAACTCAATTTACAAAAGACCACGTACAAATATGCAAGTCCTGCATGCAGCCTACTTATTTCCATCATGCTCACTACATCTGGGGGACACCCCAGCAATAAGAAGAAAATGACGAATCATTCTCCATCCTCTGCCAACAGCCTCTGACAGATATGGTGACACTGTGCTCAAATAATCAACTAATCAAATTCATTAGAACTGAGTTAATTTGAAGTTTGCAACAAAATCACCTCTGGCAAAAATTAATTTTGCAAAACTATTCCACATTAAAATTACTTGCAAGTAAGCCCTAACTTTGCCATTGTTGTCTACCCTGAGAGATCTCCTTAACATTTGAATCTTGGAGGGCAGAAGATGTACTAAAAATCTTTCCTTCACCAGCTGGCCTGGGCTCTTTATACAAATGAGTGCATATCTGTAACAGGAGGGAAAGGGGCAGAGTACAACTTCTGAATGAGTGACATAGCCCAGGGACACAACATAAACCGATTAGAATCAAATGCATCCAAAATGGCAAACAAGTCCTTGATTCTCAATCAGCAAGCTAAATGACACACCCAGAGGCACCATGACAGTCCCAAGGCACTGTCAAAAGACCAAGGAGCTGGTTGTAGTTCAATCCCTGGAAATCTCCACCCCTTCTCAAAAATAGCTGGAATAACCCTCCCGCTCATTAGCATATGAAATTACCCAGCCTATAAAAACTAACCATGCCACATTTCGCAGCCACACTCACCCTCTGTGATGGCCCACACTCTGTCTGTGGAGTGTGCTTCTCTCTGAATCTGAATAAATCCACTTCTTACCTATCACTTTGTCTCTCACTGAATTCTTCTGTGATGAGACATCAAGAACCTGAGCTTCATTAGGTTCTGAAAGCAGGTACTTGGGTTTTGGCTGGGTTTGAGTCCCAGCCATGTGGGTTCAAATTCCAATTTGAGGTAAAAAGTTTCACTGCCCCCACTAGTGACCTGATGGCATGCAAAGGCTGGAGATAACTTTTGCTATGTCATTTTTTAAAACCATGATGCAACCTTTTTCAAGACCTGCATTGTCCAATACGGCAACCCCAAACTCCAAATGTGGCTAATCCAAAGCAAAATGTGCTCTAAATATAAAATGCACATTAGATTTCAAAACTAAGTAAAAAAAAAAGAATGCAAGATATCTCACTGATACATTTTTTTATTATACTGATTCCATGTTGTAATGGTAATACTTTACAGATATTGTGTAAAATAAGCTGTGTGTGTGTGTGTTAGTCACTCAGTAGTGTCTGACTCTTTGCGACCCCATGGACTATAGCCAGCCAGGTTCCTCTGTCCATGGAATTCCCCAGGCAAGAATACTGAAGTGGGTTTCCATTTCTACATCATTAAAATGTTTCATTTATTTTATTTCATTTTAATTTTTAATGTGGTTATCAGACAATTTAAAATTGCATATATGGTTCATATTGTTTTTCTATTGGACAGCGCTGCTGCAGAATAATGTATACCTACTTGCCTTATTTCAACTTATTACTTTTATAGGACAAACACAACCTTCTAAAAACAAAATTCAAAATCAAACAAAACAGAAATATATCCCCAGTTTCTTGATATACATAAAGGGGCTTTGCAATGGAATAAACAAGCAAATAGGCTGGTGTATGAAAACCAAACCCTGCCACATAATATTTTGTATAATAAAGAGCATTTACTTATCATGAACCTGCCATTAGTTTGGCCTTCCTCTTAATCGTGTTCATCCTTCTATTTAAATGTGTCCAGAAGAAAATAGAAAAAAAAAAAAGTATTATTTGACCTAACTAGTATTGCCCATATAAAACTCTCTTTTAAATTGACTTTTATTCCAAGATTCTGGAACAGTTTTTACCTTAGTTTATAAAATAAGAAATGAGCTGGTGTCAACCCATTCCTTTTGATATGATGAGATGAAGAAGTAGACAAAGTAAGCAAATGACTCAATATCACCTAGTTAATAAATGATAGAGACACAATCTCAATTCAGTTCTGCACCCAATCCGAATTTCTTCTTATCAACATGGCACACTTAAAAACTATTTCTCAGTTATTCTTTTTATTACCATAGAAACATAAGCTTAGTTGTTTCGAGAACATCAAACAGTTGAAAACGAACAACTAGTTAATTTTCTCTTATAAAAATTCATGTCAAAAAAGTCCTCTTCACTGTACAATATATAGATAGGACATGAAATACAAAGAATTTTCACACAATTAGACATAGCTTTGGAAGTAGCCTGGATAGCATTCTTTCCTGCTGATTCATAGCCTGCAATTCTAATGGGAACAGTGCAAATGTAGTACATCTGCTCTGCTTGCCTTTTAAAATTTAAATGCATCTTTCGACTCAAAATGCTGAGATTGTCAAGGTGTATGACCCTTTTCTGCTTGACAGTCAAATGCGTTTAAAACTTCTGCACACATAAAAGCATGCATTTCTTGTTTCCAAATTACTTGAGTGGATCTAAGTTGCATTAATTCATTAATTTTAATATGGTAGCTCTACTGGTAAAGAACCCGCCTGCCAATGCAGGAGACATAAGAGAAGTAGGTTCGATCCCTGGGTTGGAAGATCCTCTGGAGGAGGAAATGGCAACCCACTCCAGTATTCTTGCCTGGAGAATCCCATGGACAGAAGAGCCTGGCGGGCTACAGTCCATAGGGTCGCAAAGAGTCAGACACAACTGAAGCAACTTAGCATGCACAATGCAATTCATTGTGATATCGTTGGTCAGTGAATTAATGAAGTCCCTATGCCCAGAAATCTTAAACTTTCCCAAATTGAGTGTTTTTCCTTTCCAGTAGTGTATTTCTTTTATTCTTCTGAATAAATCTACCATTGACATCTATAATTTTGAAACATTTCAAGAATACAAAAACTACAAATTATATAGAACCCAAGTTATCATTATTGTTGTTCAGCTACTAGGTTGTGTCCAACTCTGCAATACCATGGACTGCAGCACACCAGGCTCCTCTGTCCTCCACTATCTCCTGGAGTTTGCTCAAATTCATGTCCATTGAGTTGGTGATGCTATCTAACCATCTCATCCTCTGCCACCCCTTCTCCTTTTGCCTTCAGTCTTTCCCAGCATCAGGGTCTTTCCCAATGAGTCAGCTCTTCGCATCAGGTGGCCAAAGTATTGGAGCTTCAGCTTCAGCATCAATGTGATGCTGAATGAAAATTCAGGACTCCTTTCCTTTAGGATTGACTGGTTTGATCCCCTTGCTGTCCAAGGGACTCTCAAGAGTCTTCTCCAACACCACAGTTCAAAAGCATCAGTTCTTCAGTGCTCAGCATTCTTTATGGTCCAACTCTCACACCCATACACGACTACTGGAAAAACCATAGCTTTGACTAGATGGACCTTCATTGGCAAAGTGATATCTCTGCTTTTTAATATGCTATCTAGATTGGTCATAACTTTTCTTCCAAGGAGCAAGCATCTTTTAATTTCACGGCTGCAGTCGCCATCTGTGGTAATTTTGGAGCCCAAGAAAATAATGTTTTCAGTTAGGAGTGGAATTTATAGGTCATATGGTAGTTCTACGTTTAATTTTTTTTGAGGTTTTAATTTTTTATTTTATTTTTTTTTTTTTTGGCGATTCATTTCACATATGATAATTTACATGATTCAATGCCATTCTCTCATATCATCCCACCCTGGCACTCTCACACAGAGTCCAAGAGACTGTTCAAAAGACTGTTCAATACATCTAAGTGAAAGTGAAAGTGAAGTCACTCAGTCGTGTCCGACTCTTTGCAACCCCATGGACTGTAGCCTACCAGGCTCCTCCATCCGTGGGATTCTCCAGGCAAGAATACTGCAGTGGGTTGCCATTTCCTTCTCCAGGAGATCTTCCCAACCCAGGGATCGAACCTGGGTCTCCCGCATTGCAGGCAGACGCTTTACCATTTGAGCCACCAGGGAAACTCTCAACACATCTAAGTAACCATCAAAGTTGTTTTCCATAGTAGCCACTCCATTTTAAATTCTCACCAACAATGTACAAGGGTTCCAATTTTTCCACATCCTTGCCAATATTTGTGATTAATGTTATAGTCATCCTAGTAGGTATGAAGATGCTTTAATTTGCATTGTGACTTTGATTTACATTTCCCTAATGACAAATGATATTATCTTTTTGTGTACTTGTCAACATGTATACCTGCTTTGAAGAAATATCTATATAAGCCCTTTGCCCATTTTTAAATTGAGTTGTTAGCCTTTTTGTTGTTGTGTTGCAGGAGTTTGCTTGATATTTTTAATGAAATAAAATGTTAAAAATCTAGTTGAAACTTCCTTTCAGTTGAATTATAGTTGAATTTATCTAGTATAAATTCTTCCCTAATCCCATAATCTCATTCCCTAATCTCAGCCAGAAGTGACCAACACAGTGGATCCTTGAATAACATAGGTGCAAACTGCTTAAGTCCACTTATACAAAGATTTATTTTACTAAATACATACTGCAGTCCTACACAATCCGCAGTTGGTTGAATTTGCAGGTGCAAAACCACAGTTTTATATCTTAATTTTATGTTTTAAGACCTGTGTTAATATTTGTAGATCTACTTCATTAATTTAAATTTGCATGTGGTGTTCTATCATATGTTTAACAACTTATTCAGCCATTTTATACTAAAACATTTTGATAATTTTAATAACAATAGTTATTATTATCACTATTATTATTTTGTTATTACCAACAATATTGAACATTTGTGTGTGAAAGATATCTGATAGTGCTAGCTAAGAATGCAGACTTTGGAGCCAGACTTCCTGTGTTTTAATTCAGGTATTAGCTAAGCATGCATGTGTGCACGCTAAGTTGCTTCAGTCTTGTCCGACTCTTTGTGACTTTATGGACTGTAGCCCACCAGACTTCTCTGTCCATGGGATTCTCCAGGCAAGAATACTGGAATGGGTTGCCATGCCCTACTCCAAGGATCTTCCTGATGCAGGGACTGAACTCGCATCTCTTATGTCTCCTGCATTGACAGGTGGATTCTTTACCACTAGCACCACTTGGGAAGCCCATTAGCTAAGCATACCTGGGCAAGTTACTTAATCTCTTACTTCCTTAGTTTGCTATCTGTAAAATAGGGACAATAACAGTGCCTATCTCATGCAGTTGTTGTGAAGGTTAAGTGAGAGAATCCATTAAGCACTCAGAACAGTTCTTCACACATAATCATCCCGCTATAAACTTTTACCTGCAAGAGATACCTAGAAAAAGAATTGCTGAGCCAAATAGTATCTGTATCTTCAATTTAACAAGAAACTGGCATATTATCCTTCAAAGGAAGTATCAGGTCTTCTCATTTTACCAATCTGATGACTATGAATGCTACTGCATTGCTTTAATTTGCTTAGCATCTCCTCATAAACACCAACAAATACAGACCCACCACTGTTCTTTTATGTAATGTCTAATTATGTATTTTCCCCATATTTTCTTTGGGGTTGTCTTGTATTTTCTTAATTTCTTGTAGGAGTTTTTTATATATTGTGGTTACTAATATTTATCCATAATATGCTTCACACAGTTCTTTTCCAAGTTTGTGGTTTAACCTTTCATTTTCTCAAGAGTATATTTTTAATTGTACAATGCTTTCAAATTCTCATGTAGTCAAATTACAAATCTTTTCCTTGGAAGTTTGTGCTTATTCTGCTTAAGAAATCCTTTCAGATGTGGAGATCATGGAGGCATTCTCTTATATTTTTATCTAAAGATTTTAAGGTGTGCTTTTTTTTTTTTTTTAGTTTGCTTCTTTTTTAAAGATTTCTATTTTTAATACATATGAAATTTATCTTTGAGTATGCTGTGATTTATTTTTGAGCATGCTACAGGTAGCATATGATTTTTTCCATATGGGAAGCAATTGCTAGCAGCATTTATTGACAATCTTATTTTTTCTCCACTGAGTTTTACTGCCACCTCTGCTATGCACCAAGTTCCCCCGTGTTCAATTCCCTCCCATCAGTTGCTGGGCTCTCTAACTCTACTACATTGTCCTGTCTATCCCTGCATTGATAATACATTGTCTTAATTACTACAGTTTATTATAATTTGTGATATGCAATAGGACTCAATCATCTTCAAAATTATCTTGGATCTCATTGGTTCTTTTTATTTCCTGAGGCATTTGTGCTTTATGTTGGCTGGGGCATGTGGGATTTTAGTTCCCTGACCAGGGATCAAACTTGTACTCCTGCAGTGGAAGCTTGGAGTCTTAAACACTGGATTACCAGGGAAGTCCACACTGGCTCTTTTTAATTTCAAATGTTAATATATGTTTAACAAATACAATGTATTTACTATGTGACAGGTTCTATTCAATGTGCTTTAAAAACAGTAACTTTCTTGTTTTTTGCAGCAAACAACACTCTGTGGTACTATTATTATCATCTGCATTTTATGGATGAAGAGAATGAAAGCACAGAGATGTTAATTAATTGCCCAAGGTCACACATCTTTTAAGTGAGAGGCTGGATTTGTAGCTAGTCAGTTTGGCTCCAGAGTATGTGATCTTAATCACCATGCAGTGTTCTTTCTCATGTGGATTTTTCAATATCCATGAAACAAATCCAATTATAAATTTAATTAAAATTGCACTGAATTCATATATTAATTAGGCCAGAATTAATATCATTTTGATAGTGAGTTGTCACATGTACAAACTAGGAATAATTTTCCAGTTACCGACTGCGGCATGTGCCACTGGTTCCTGTACAATATCCATACTACTTTTTTCCTAAGCAACAAAATTCCAGTTTTGTTCAGGGTAGCAATACAATTAGGGAAAAAAGTACATTTCACAGCCTCCTTGCAGGTAAGGAGAACCATGTAACATAGCTCTGGCCAATAAATTTAAGTGCATATTGCTGGGCAAGACTTCCAGGAAAGCTCTTTGAAAAAAGTCAGACTCTACTGGCCCTGACTCAATGGACATGAGTTTGAGTAAGCTCTGGGAGTTGGTGATGGACAGGGAAGCCTGGCATGCTGCAGTCCATGGGGTCACAAAGAGTCAGTCAGACATGACTGAGTGACTGAACTGAACTGGCACCAACTTCTGTTCTGCTTCATCCTTCCCTTTTTCAAGTTGATGCTATGCTGGATACTGAGCAGCCATCCTTTGAATATGAGGATGATAAAAGTCACACACTAAGGATGGTAGAATGGAAAGCTAAAGGTAGCGTAGGTCCCAGAGAGCATTATGCAGTCAGCGTACCAGCCCTAATCAACCTCCTCCAGAGTTCATTTTATAGGAGAGGAATAACAGATTTGCCTTCATTTTTTTTAAATTAGTTCACTCAATGTTTCCTGTCATTGAACACCTGAACACAATCCCTAACTGATACAAAAAGTCTTCTTTTATGGCCTGTGAAGATTAATTTCATGCATTAACTTGACTGGGCTAAGTCATGCCCAGAGATCTGGTAAAAACATTATTTCTCAGTGTGTCTGTAAGGGAGTTTTCCAAAGAGATTAGCATTTGAAACAGTAGTCTGAGCAAAGAAGAATGTCCTCAAACAAATGTGGTAATCTTCATCCAATACCTTGAAAGCCTGAAGAGAACAAAAAGATGAAGCAGACATAAATTTGCTCTCTTTTTGAGATGGAACATACATCTTCTCCTGTCCTCAGGCATTAATACTCTTAGTTCTCAAACCTCACGACTTGCACTGGGCTTAACACTGTAAGGTTCTCAGGACCTTAGGCCTGGGCTGGAACTATACCATCAGCTCCTCTGAGCCTCCAGCTTACGTGCCCCAGATAGTGGGGCTTAGCCTCCATAATCATGTGAGCCAATCCCTCAAATCCTGGAAAAGGAAATGGTAATCCACCCCAGTATTCTTGCAAGGAGAATCCAATGGACAGAGGAGCCTGGGCGGCTACAGTCCCTGGGGTCACAGAGAGAAAAACACAAATGAGTGACTAACACAACAACAATCCCTCAAAATAAATCTCTTTCTATGTGCATTCCATTACTTCCATTTCTCTGGAGAATCCTAATACACTGCCTTCAATCATGTTTGTAATTTTCTCCATAAAATCTTCCAAACTTTTGTTATATTTATTACTAGGTGCTTATAATGTTTTGTTGTTACAAATAGGGCATTTTTATTATCAGAGCTTCAAATTGGCTGATGCTAATTCAGTGTACAGCAAAGTTATATATTATTTCAAATATTTTATCCCAAAACATTGCTACTTTCTATTTACTTCTAATAACTGGTAGAGGTCACCACAATTTCTGTGTACATAATTTTAACCTGTATAAATAAAGTCAATTTTATTTCTTCCTTTTTATTGTTTCTTCTCTCTTACATTTTAAAAACATTTTCCTCCTCTTATTGGGATAGTTAGGCCTTCCATTACAATGTTGAATAACATTTTTTTTGGTAGATTCCCTTTACTAGGTTAAGGCAATCTATTTGTAGTATATTAAGAGTTTTTTTTTTTTTCTTAATCATGAATGGGAATTAAGTTTGATCAGATGGTTTCCTATATGTACTACTGTTTTTTTCTCTCTTAATCTTTTAATCTGTTAGCATGGTGACTTAAAATGACATCTTAGAGGCTGAAACATACCAAAGGCTTTGGACAGATGGCAAGCTTCCTCCTGCTTTCACAATATCCTCAGGGCACTAGTGAAAGGTATTAGAGTCTATTTTATCAGATGGGAAAGTTCTTGAAGGCATTTTGCTTCATGGAAGAGTTAAAGTTTCTCTCCCTCCTGTAGATTCTGGGCCACATGTCTTGTGCCCATTTGTGTTAGAAACCTATCTTCCTACTAAAGCATACATGACCCAGAGGGATCAGGTGGAGAGGGAGGTGGGAGGGGGTTCAGGATGGGGAACACATGTAAATCCATGGCTGATTCATGTCAATGTATGGCAAAAACCACTACAATATTGTAAAGTAATTAGCCTCCAGCTAATAAAAATAAATGAAAAATAAATAAATTAATTAATTAAAACAGTAACAAAAAAAGAAAGCATACATGGAGCATGGAGAACTTTATAGGCCACTGCAGTATCAGCTCATATTTAATTTAATACCAAACTTTAAAAGTATCTCTAAATTTCTAGTACTTGGAGTGTTTTTAACTTACCAAAAAAAAGTTTCTGTTGTGATATATTAATTTCATATTCCTATGTGTTTGCCTCAGGGCAAGCTAAGCCCATGCACCACAACAAATGAACCCACATGCTGCACTACTGAAGCCAGTGTGCCTAGAGCCTGTGCTCCACAAGAGAAGCCCCCACAGTGAGAAGCCCCCACACCACAACCAGAGAATAGCTCTTGCTCATTACAATTAGAGTGAGCCCTCACACAGCAATGGAGACCCAGTGCAGCTAAAAATAAAGTAAATAAATAAATTGAAAGAAATGTGTATGTCAAATCTTTTAAAAGCATTACCTCTTTTTATTCTAATCAAAACTCAGTAAGTAAGATAGATATTGCCATCCTGTAGGATAGAAAAACAAGTTTTTATTGAACCACCTGTTCTGTAAAACCAGATCTGTGTGTCTTCATAGCTGTATTCTTTTAATAAATCTATCTTGTAATATGAACATTTTATTTTATTTTCTGCCTAAAGTATCCAAGTGCTGTTATCAGTAACTCACTTTAAGTGGAGTTGGGAGTCATTATTCCTGAGTTATATCTTTTGCTAAATTTCATCAAGTATTTTCATGATTAAAATTAATTAAATTAAGAAGCTATATTCCTGGTGGTCTTTGATACCTAAAATTTCATCTCTTATCTTCCCATAAAGTAAAGGATTGGATGGGATGCAGATCATATTCCTGGATATTCCTGATAACAGCCAGGGTCTTACAGGAGGATTGTAGCTTAATTCATAGTCCAGTTCTCCCATATCACTATCAGGTTAACTTTTGTTTGAGGTCTGCCAGAATGAGCCTCTGGTACTAAAGCTGGAAGCACTGGGGAATGGTCCTCAGAGGGGAGCTTTGCCCTTTCACTGCTCAGAGCTAGATTCTTTCTGCAAAGTCAAACAAAAAGGCTGGAGGTAAAGAATACAGAGCAGCAAGATGGATGAAAAGTACTTTTCAGTTAAGCTTTTGTCTCTTCAGAAACTTGAAACAAAGTAACTTTTCATGATTTTTTAGAAAGATATGACACTTAAGATGTATTTTTAATTACAGAACAGAACTATATAAAGCAAAGAATACCAAAATTAATTTAAGTTTTAGATAGAGAAAAGAAGGAAAACTTTTAATCTGAAAAACAATAAAAAATGAAAAATGTCAGTTTTTTTAAATAAACCTTAAGAGAAATAAAATAAATTCAATCAAGAATATGGCACAATGGTCTGATTAATATTATAGCCATCCTAGTAGGTATGAAGATTGCTCAGATGATGGTAGAGTGAACTGGTACATAATGATTCAAGAATAAATCTAAATGTTGCCTCTTATACATGTCATCTGTGACTTTTAGCTAGCTTCAGTAATCTCAGCTAAATCAATTGTTCAGTGGTTTACTAACACCAGCATCAAATCTAAAGGGTCTTTGTAAGAATTAAATTGGATGATATATGCACGATGTTCTTGTCTACTCCACTGTAAACAACTGATAAATGTTTTTCTTACACCCTTTCCCTCTCCTTAGTGTAAACAAATACTTTTACAAATAAGACAGCATAGTATAATTGATAAAACACCTGATTTGAATTTAGAAGAACTGATAAATGACCTTGGGAAAGTCAGTTCACCTCTTTGACCTCAGATTTGGACAATTTCATGGACTGAAGAACCTGGTGGGGTAGCAAAGAGTCAGAAACCACTGAGTGACTAACACACACATATCTTAGGGGAACTGTTGGGAATATCAGATAAAAGAAAGCATACTCTCTAAACTCTAATTCTATCCCCAACTCCTTCCCACCCACCATCATATAAAAGATGAAATATTATAGAATAGGTTACAGCAGAAGCCTAGAAACGTTTTTCTAAAATCTTTGTTATTTATTATCACTGGGTAAGGGTCATGAAGATTCATGAGTATTTTTCTATGAGCACCCATCCATATATACATGGTTTCTTTTCTTCAACAAATAGATTAAAGGTAAAAAAAACAAAATGAAGATATACATTAACAAGATGATAAGAAACCTTGAGGATTTGCAACCCAACTGCTGTGTAACCATAAGCAAATCACTTTGCCACTTGGTCTCTGTTCCAGTTATCTATTGCTCCAAAATAAACCATTTCAAACTTCATGGTACAAAATAAGAACAATCATTTATTATTATTTCTCATAATGCTGCAGTTTCACTGTGCTCAGCTAGATGGTTCTTGCCTGGGATCTCTCACATAACTGCAGTTAGATGAGCAGCGTATTGGATTTGCTTTTAAGGCTTCTTCACTCACGTGTCTAGCAGTAGTATATAAAGGTTGTTGGTCAGTACCAAAAGGGAGTCTGTTAGCTGAAACTCCTTCAGGTATTTTCTCCATGTGACCTGGGCTTCCTGCGAGTCTGGCAGCTGGGTTCCAAGGGTGAGCAGAGAGAGAGAAGTGAGAGCGAGAGAGAAGGAGCACCAGGTGGAAGTTTTTTTCATCTTTTATGACAGTTTCAGAAGTCACAGAGTATCACTTCTGTCATACTTGATTAGATGCAGCAGTCACAAAAGCAAACCTAGTTTCAGGATGGGTCACAGCTTTCACCTTTTCATGGAAGAGTGACAAGATTCTCTGAAGCTCATTGACCCTAATAGTAAATATACTTACTACCCATCATATAATCATACATACATATTAATACCATAATAAGAGGATATCTTTAAAAAGTATGCAGTTGACTCTACCTTACTCTTGTTAAGAGAGTAAGCAAATACTCACTGCACACCTATATACCTGGTATCTTTGCAATGCCAACTAGGTAATAGTAGATTTTCAATCCCTCATGGCATGTAAATTTAGAAGACTATGATTCATTTTCTTCACTAAAGATACAGCTCAAAAGCAGTGTTTATGCAGACCTCTCAGACAAAACAAAAGAGAACATGTTCATTTGTAACTGTCAAATTAATTGCAAATTATTTTTCATTCAACTGAGAAAAAAAGAATCTCCTAATGACAGCAAAAATGTGCTACACTGCAAAGTCATGATGAAAGAAAGACAGGACTAGATAAATTGAACCAGGTGCCACATTCTGACAAATTTAGCAAAATAATGGGCAGGCTAGTTGGATTAATATTCTTTCTTTTTTTATATACTTAATCAAATATTTTATTTTGAATAACATAACAACACAGAGTTGTTCTCAAAATATTTGCCTAAGAACAAACATCACTGTCATTGAAAGAAAATATATAATCTACTCATTGAACATAACAATCATCCGTAGGTGGTACTTTGTCATGCTTTTTCCCTAAATAATTTTATATATATGACCTTCACATATATACATATATATGTATATACACATATACATATATATACATATTATGTATAGTTGCTTTATATATATAAAGTTTATATATATAGTTTATATATATAGTTACTATATATATAAGGTAACTATACATAATATATTCTTCATCTTGACTTGAGTTCATGTATTCATGCTATATTATATAAGGCAATCAATGTTGACTTGATCAGGTGGCCTAAGTTAATGCTTTCACATTTTCAGTAAGTATAAACTCATTAGCCATATCAACTAATACTCCTGTAGAAACAGTCCTACAGTAACTGATTAATTATCTTTACTAATGATTTAATTGTTGAAAATTGTATCAGGCTGTATTAGGGTACTTTCCAGCAAAATAAGGAATGCCCCAGATCTCAGTGGTTTAAGGTAAGAAATACTTCTAAATGCCAAAGACATGTCTAGTGTAGAGTAGCTGGACTCTATGTATATTTTAGCTGCTCAGAGATTTAGGCAAAATTTGGTGGTTGTTGTGTCAGATGAAAAAAAAAAAAAAAAGCAGCTTTGGAGGATCTCACACTTCCAAAGAAGGTTCAGACACATTGGCCAGTTCAGGTCAGTCCTATCCAACCCAAAAGAAACCAGAAAATGGCTCGTGTACCCAAAATGGGGAAGAACTAGAAACATTTGGTGAACACTGTTAATGAGTAGCATATCAAAAACTTAAAGATTAAGATTAAATAAATTAGATCAAAAGAGCCAGGGAAAGGAGAGCAGAGATGAATGACTGAAGCAGAGAATCAGAAGGAAATTTCTAGGTAAATTCATCAGATAACTTCCACACCAACAAGCGGGTGTGCGAGGAAATCGCCATTATTCCCAGCAAGAAGCTCCGCAATAAGATCGCAGGCTAGCTCACACATCTGATGAAGCGGATTCAGAGAGGCCCGGTGAGAGGTATCTCCATCAAGCTGCAGGAGGAGGAGAGAGAGAGGAGAGACAACTACGTGCCTGAGGTCTCAGCCCTGGATCAGGAAATCATTGAAGTAGATCCTGACACTAAGGAAATGCTGAAGCTCTTGGACTTTGGCAGTCTGTCCAACCTGCAGGTCACTCAGCCTACAGTTGGGATGAACTTCAAAACACCACGTGGAGCTGTTTGAGTCTTTTTTCTGCTGTGCTGTAATATTTTCAATAAACCTCGGACAAAAACAACAACAACAACAAAAAGAAGAAGCCCTATCCAAAGGGCTTCTGTGCAGTATAATAAGTATGTTATGTACTCTTTATAGCATAGGTAGAGTAGAACATTTGGAGCATTGGGGATGGACCAAGATAAGCATTGAAAAGATAGCTGACCAGGTAGTGTGTCACTCTCCTATAGGGCCATATCGTTCCCCACATTTGTAAAACAAATACCAAAATGATTCTATAATCAATAAAATATAAGCCATTATATTTTCATTGTGGAAATAATTTTTCAATGTTTCATATTTAACTAGTTTGCAACCTACTATTAAATACTATATTTGTTTTGCTTTTGTTTTTGGACTTAAGTAAAGAGAGTTGAGGTAGTAATCATATTAGACACAGCAAGACACTCCTATTTCATTTATTTTTCCATCTTATTTGTGTTTGTTTTCCATTCCCTTCCTCCACAGGAAAACTATTCTAATCTACCTAATAGAATCCTTTTGTTTGTATGATTTTGCAAAAAGGACACTTTTGTTCTCTGTGGATGAATTCTGGATTTATGAAAAATTTTACCATACTTTATTTTGTCTCTTTTTTTACTCAGTGCTATGTTTTCTGAACCATCCATGTATATATCTACATTTAGTGGAGAACTTACTACTGCATAGTATTACAGGCATGCCATGTTTTACCTATCAACTCACCCAGCAATAAATACGGAGATTGCCCCCTATCTCCCCACACCCAAACATCACTACAATGGACATCCTTGCATGTATTTCCTTATGGACCTACATAAGCATTCTTTTGAATACACACACATGCAAGTGAGACTGCTAGGTCAAAATGGGAATATATACTTAATTTGACCAACTGCTGATCAAACTAACTGCATATTTTTTGGTGAAATGGTTATACTTTAGTATATCTAATCTTCTCTCTTCTACCTTATTTTCTCCTTTCTCTCTCTCTCATATATATATATATATATATATATAGTGTGTGTGTGTGTGTGTGTGTGTGTGTGTGTGTGAGAGAGAGAGAGAGAGAGAGAGAGAGAGAGAGAGAGAGAGAGCACATCTGTTATTTAGGTACCCACATGCATGTGAAAGTATCCAGTATATTGACTGTAATGTTTTATTTTATTTTTTGCAATACATGCTCATTGATTTTATTTTATTTTTTAGAATTACTTTTTTGCCCATTTATTTTTATTAGTTGGAGGCTAATTATTTTACAATATTGTAGTGGCTTTTGCCATACATTGACATGAATCAGCCATGGATTTACATGTGTTCCCCATCCTGAACCCCCTCGACTGTAATGTTTTAGAAGCAGTATAGCCCTGTTGTGGGGGCTAGAGTCATATTGCCTCCATTCAAATTTCCATTCTGTCAATTACTGCTTGTATGACTTTGGGAAGTTACTTACTTAGTCTGTGTTTTAGTTTCTTCATCTGTAAAATAATAACACCCAGCAGATAGGATCGTTGAGGAGGTTAAAGGAATACTTAGCAGAGCTTCTGGTCCATAGTAAGCACTCAAAGTCACCTATTAATATTATTATCTCTACATACTAATAAAGCTCTGATTGTGATACTGAGTATGTTATTATTTTTCTGTTTCAACTCCAAGAAGTTTATGAGATATTCTTGCCCCTGCTAGCTACACACTATTGGTTAATGCAGAGATTGCCAGCTCACCAAGTACTCTAGAATGTTTGGGCTTGCTGGCTGAGGAAAGAACTTTGCAGACGTGTCTACTTTTAAGCCAGGTAAATAGTATATTCTATTATAGGCCTGACTGGAAGATGTTCCCCCAATTACCTAAATGTCCTATCATCTATGGACTTTCCTGAACTTTCACTACAAATATCCCAGATTGTGAAAATGCAAATAAATACCTTCTGAGGATCAAATGACATATATAACTCTGAGACTGTAAGACTGCTAAAGACATTTCACCACTGGACTGGCCTTATATTTCCTTCATGAATAACACATTAAGTAGAATCTTAGTTTCCATTAAGCACTAGGGACAATGAAGATAGTCAATAAATGCCAGGCATTTGAATACTGTTAATTGAAAGATTGAGTTCACCTCTAAGAACTACCATGTTAAAAATTGTCTGGGTCACTGAGGAGAACTAAGATTCAAGATTGCGTCTGGATCCCATGTCTATTCTTTAATATTTAAAGAATTTACGCTGAAGACAACAGAGTATTGTGGCTAGAGCTCTTATTCTTGAGCAGTGATTTTTCAGTTGATGCTTTGCTCACCAGGAAACATTTGGAAATGCCTGGAGATACTTTCAGTTGCCACAGTTGGGAGAGGCTATTGGCATATAATGGATACAGGCCAGAGAGGCTGCTCAACATCCTGTCATGTACAAAACAGCATCCCCAGCAAAGAATTTTCTGGCCTTAAATGTCAGTAGTGCTAAAGATGAGAAACTTGGTTCTAGAGTCTGAGATGCCTGAGTTTAAAACCTAGTGACACTATTTATGAGCTGTGTGATCATTGATGATTACTCAACTTTCTTCACCTATACAGTTTGGTTCTTCACTGTAATGTTTTATCTGGCATACTGATGGTATTCAGTGAATGCTAGTTTCTGTTTTATTATTATTATTAAAGTAATTCAAGCATATAAATAATCTGTGAAGGCCATTAATTAAATATGCACAATGAAATGTATAATGTTTTAACTACTATATGGGAATTATGAAAATCATTACTCTTTTCCTTTATTATCCTAACATATTCAATACATCAATGTTTTGGGTATTATACTGTCAAACTTCCAGAGGACTTTAGTACTCTTGCTCTGAAATGACAAACAATCCTAACATTGAACAAAGATAAAAACTGGTCATAACATAGCATTGATGCCCTGGAAAACTTAGAAGTGAAGGGTCAAAGTTTCCCATTAGCTTTCTCTGCAAATAGGATCAGATTCTTGTTTTCATATTCAAATTTTTCTCACGAAAAGGAACTTTGAAATATGAACCTAAAACTATGGTTTCTCTTATCTTTTTGATCAGAAATATTCCAGCATTTTTTGTGGAATAATTTCTTTCAGAATCACCAGTTAGTTTCATCTGCCATGTCACCTTACATTTTATCACAATACAAAGATCAATATGACAGAAGTAACCCAATCAAAATCACTTACTCTAAGGAGATTCCTCAAACCACAAGATCAATCCATCTTTTTTACTCCAATATGTGGCTCTGCTTCATTTTTTTAAGGCAGCACTCTATTTCATTTACTATAATTTACAGAGCTGCCTCAGAAGTAATGAATGGCCAGACAAGCATTTTTCAAAAGGTGCAATTGTCTTGAATTGGAAAGCAAATTTTTTCAAGGAATAGGAAAGAACAGTGCCTTTCATTCGCTTATCACCTCTTTTAATTCCTGTTTATTGAGGGCCTATAAGGAGTTAAAGATGCTGGTTTAAAAGAAACAGCTGAGCTTCAAGGCACTCATTACCAAGGGAGGGAGGAAGGTACACAATTGCAATATGGTAAGTTTAATATAAACATGTCACAGCGAAAATGGTAAGGACTGGGTGCTGTGGTTGCACAGGACATCTAGATTTAAGGAGTCAGGTAAAGATTCCTGCAGGATACTGGCCAATCAGCATTCACAAATGTGTAGCTTTCACTCCCCAAGTGCTTCTTAAGACGTCTCTTGTCATCATCACCAGCAAATGGTATATAGCTCTATGCAATTGGCCCATCAGTAACATATGCCTCAGTTGCTCCCTTCCTACTTCTTGAAGTACTTTCTTCACTTGCCTTTGAGAACACTAACTTGTCTCGTTTTTTTTTTTTTCCTCTCATTTCACTTAACTGCTCCTTCTCAAGATCATTTGCAGGTTTCTCTTTATCTCCTCAATCTAGAATGTAATTGAAGTGCCTCAGAATTCAGTTCTTAGATATCTTCTCTTTCTCACTCCCTCTGTTGCCCCATTCACTGCCATACCATTGAATAACATCTATATGCTAATGATACTAAAACTCATGTGTCTAATCTGCATCTCTCCCTGATGCAACAATTACCAATTCACCATGTCCACCCGGATGTCTTAATAGGCATTTTGAATTAGCTATGTCCCAAACTAAACTCATAGTATCACTGTTCCTCCCCCCACCCCCAACCTTCTCCTTTTGATGTGTTCTCCAACTCAGAAAATGGCAACTTCATTCTTCAGTTGCTCAGGCCCAAAACCTTGGAGTCATCCTTGACTCTGGTCTCTTTCCCACAGATGATCTGTTACAAAATCCTTCCTGCTATATCTTCAAAATAGATCACACATCAAAATGTATCCACAAATGATCACTTCTTCTTACCACCTCCATTGTATCACCTTGTCCCAGCTCCTATCAACTCTGGCATGGATAATTGCAGAAGCCTTCTGATTGGGCTCTGATGTCATCCTTACTCCCTTACAGATCAATTTTACCATAATGTGGTAGACAGAAGTGTAAGTTGGTCCCCAAGATCCCATGCCTTATATAAACCCCTCTCCCTCTGTGTATAGGAATAGTCTCTCCTTTGATTAAATAATGTTCTACAAGATTCCATTAGAGTGTACTGAAGTGGAGCTTAAAAGTCAAAGATAAGAGTTTCTGCTGTCTTGGAAGATAGTAAATAGCCCTGGTGTGAAATGCCTGTGAAGGTGTCACTTGAAAAGGAACTTGAATGGTCTTTAGCTCCTGAGAGTGTTTCCTGGCTCCAACCTGTATACTTCAGAATAATCTCTCCATCTCAAAATCCCTAACTCAATTATATCTGCAAAGGACATTTTCGCATGTAGGGTAATATATCCACAGCTTCTGGGAATTCAGATTGCACCAGGGAAACCCATGTAATATAGTATTTTACTAAGTTATCATCTCTCTCTGCCACTGAAATATAAACCACTAAAATGTACCAGAATGGGTGAATTTAATTCAGATGAACATTATATCTACTACTGTGGGCAAGAATCCCTTAGAAGAAATGAAGTAGCCCTTATTGTCAAGGAAAAATCCAAAATGCAGTATTTGGGTGCGATCTCATGAATAACAGTATGATCTCTGTTTGTTTCCAAGGCAAACCATTCAATATCATAGTAATCCAAGACTATACACCAAACACTAATGCTGAAGAAGCTAAAGTTGAATGGTTCTATGATGTCCTACAAGACCTTCTACAACACCAAAAAACAATGTACTTTTCATCATAGGGGACTGGAATGCAAAAGTAGGAAGTCAATAAACACCTGGAATATTTGTTTGGCCTTAGAGTAGAAAATGAAGCAGGGCAAAGGCTAACAGAGTTTTGTCCAGAGAACACACTGGTCATAGCAAACACCCTCTTCCAACAACACGAGAGAAGACTCTACACATGGACATCGGGTCAACACCGAAATCAGATTGATTTTATTCTTTGCAGCTGAAGATGGAGAAGTACTATACAGTCAGCAAAAACAAGACTAGGAGCTGACTGTAGCTCAGATCATGAACTCCTCATCGCAAAACTCAGACCTAAATGGAAGAAAGTAGGGGAAAGCACTACACCATTCAGGTATGACCTAAATCAAACACCATATTATTATACAGTGGAAGTGACAAATAGATTCAAGGGATTAGATCTGATAGACAGAGTGCCTGAAGAACTATGGACGGAGGTTCATAACACTGTACAGGAGGCAGTGATCAAAACCATCCCCAAGAAAAAGAAATGCAAAAAGGCAAAATGGTTGTCTGAGGAGACCTTACAAATAGCTGAGAAAAGAAGAGAAACAAAAGGCAAAGGAGAAAAGGAAAGATATATCCATCTGAATGCAGAATTCCAAAGAATAGCAAGGAGAGATAAGAAAGCCTTCTTAAGTGAACAATGCAAAGAAACAGAGGAAAACAATAGAATGGGAAAGACTAGAGATCTCTTACAAGAAAATTAAAGACACAGATGTACAGAACAGACTTTTGGACTCTGTGGGAGAAGGCAAGGGTGGGATATTTTGAGAGAACAGCATCAAAACATGTATATTATCAAGGGTGAAACAGATCACCAGCCCAGGTTGGATGCATGAAACAAGTGCTCAGGGCTGGTGCACTGGGAAGACCCAGAGGGATCGGGTGGAGAGGGAGGTGGGAGGGGGGATCGGGATGTGGAATACATGTAAATCCATGGCTGATTCATGTCAAAGTATGGCAAAAATCACTACAATATAGTAAAGTAATTAGCCTCCAACTAATAAAAATAAATGGAAAAAATAAATAAAAAAGAAAATTAGAGATACCAGGGGAACATTTCATGCAAAGATGGGCACAATAAGGGACAGAAGTGGTATGAACCTAACAGAAGTAGAAGATATTAAGAAGAGGTGGTAAGAATACATAGAAGAACTATACAAAAAAAAAATCTTAATGACCCAGGTAACCACAATGGTGTGATCACTCACCTAGAGCCAGACATCCTGGAGTCTGAAGTCAAGTGGGCCTTAGGAAGCATCACTATGAACAAAGCTAGTGGAGGCGATGGAATTCCAGCTGACTGTTTCAAGTCCTAAAAGATGATGCTGTTAAAGTGCTGTACTCAATATGTCAAGCAAATTTGGAAAACTCAGCAGTGGCCACAGGACTGGAAAAGGTCAGTTTTCATTCCATTCCAAATAAAGGCAATGCGAAAGAATGTTCAAACTACTGCACAATTGCATTCATCTCACACGCTAGCAACATAATGCTCAAATTCTCCAAGCTAGGCTTCAATAGTACATGAACCGAGAACTTCCAGATGTTCAAGCTGGATTTAGAAAAGGCAGAAGAACCAGAGATCAAATTGCCAACATCCACTGGATCATAGAAAAAGCAAGAGAATTCCAGAAAAACATCTACTTCTTACTGACTATGCCAAAGCCTTTGACTGTGTGGATCACAACAAACTGGAAAATTCTTAGAGATGGAATACCAGACCACCTCACCTGCCTCCTGAGAAATCTGTACGCAGGTCAAGAAGCAACAGTTAGAACTTGACTGGTTCCAAACTGGGAAAGGAGCACATCAAGGCTGTATATTGGCACCTTGCTTATTTAACTTATATGAGTTCAGTTCAGTTCAGTCTCTCAGTCATGTCTGACTGCAACCCCATGGACTGCAGCATGCCAGGCCTCCCTGTCCATCACCAACTCCCAGAGTTTACCCAAACTCATGTCCATTGAGTCGGTGATGCCATCCAACCATCTCATCCTCTGTTGTCCCCTTCTCTTCCCACCTTCAATCTTTCCCAGCATCAGGGTCTTTTCAAATGAGTCAGCTCTTTGCATCAGGTGGCCAAAGTATTGGAGTTTCATATGCAGAGTATATCATACAAAATGCTGGGCTGGATGAAACACAAGCTGGAATCAAGTTGCCAGGAGAAATATCAATAACATCAGTTATGCATGTGACACCACCTTTATGGCAGAAAGTGAAGAGGAACTAAAGAGCCTTTTGATGAAAGTGAAAGAGGAGAGTGAAAAAACTGGCTTGGAATTCAACATTTAAAAAACTAAGATCATGGCCTCCAGTCCCATCACTTCATGGCAAATACATGGGGAAATAATGGAAACAGTGAGACTTTATTTTCTTGGGCTCCAAAATCACTGCAGATGGTGACTGCAGCCATGAAATTAAAAGATGCTTGCTCCTTAGAAGAAAAGCTATGATCAACCTAGACAGCATATTAAAAAGCAGAGACATTACTTTGCCGACAAAGGTCCATCTAGTCAAAGCTATGGTTTTTCCAGTAGTCATGTATGGATGTGAGAGCTGGACCATAAAGAAAGCTGAGCACTGAAGAATTGATGCTTTTGAACTGTGGTGTTGGAGAAAACTCTTGAGAGTTCCTTGGACTGCAAGGAGATCCAACCAGTCAATCCTCAAGGAAATCAGGGCTGAATATTCACTGGAAGGACTGATGCTGACGCTGAATTTCCAATACTTTGGCCACCTAATGTGAAGAATTGACAAAGACCCATTGGAAAAGACCCTGATGCTGGCAAAGATGGAAGGCAGAAGGAGAAGGGGACAACAGAGGATAAGATGATTGAATAGCATCACCTACTTGATGGACATGAGTTTGAGCAAGCCTGGGAGTTGCTGATGGACATGAAGACCTGGCATGCTGCAGTCCATGGGGTCGCAAAAAGTTGAGCGGCTGAATTGACCTGTTGTTTTGAACTGAACAGTTGAACTGATTGTGTTGTTGTTAATTTCTCCCTTTATTCCCATCCAGTCACTTTGTGTCTTTTGATTGATGAAATCAATCCATTTAAAATTAAGGTGATTATTGATAGATAAGGACTTAGTATTTCCATTTTATATTTTGCTTTCTGATTGCTCTATATCGCCACTGCTTCTTTTCCCTTGTGTTTCTGTCTGCCATTTTGGTTTTATTGTTTTCTATATTTTTCTGTTTCCTCTGTTTTATGTTTTGTGTCTCTGCTCTACATTTATATTTTATGGTTAGTTTGAGTTTTGTATAAAATATCTCACAGATAAAAGTCCTTTTTTCTGCTGATACCATCTTGTCTCCATTTACCCATATGAATTTCATCCTATTCTTCTTCCCTTTAATGTTTTTGCTGTCTTAAATTATCCCTTACTACATTGCGAGTCTATTAACAAACTTACATAGCTTTTTTCTGCTCTCTTTAACCTTCATACTGCAAATTCCTGATTCTCTGTATCACCTTGCTCAAAGTTTTATGTACTTTTGCTGTTTTGTTTCAGGTCGAAGAGCTCCTTTCAATACTTCCTGTAACTCAGGTCTAGTGGAGATGAACTCCCTCAGCTTTTGTCTGGGAATGCCTTTATTTCTCTATCATATATAGAGGACAACTTTCCTGGAGAGAGTATTCTTGGCTGACAGCTTTATCATTCATTATTTTGAGACTGTCATTCCACTCCCTCCTATCTTGTGGGGTTTCTCTTGAGAAATCTGCCAACAGCCTAATGCAGGTTCTTTTGTAGGTTAACCATCCTTTTTTTCTTGGCTGTCTTTACAACTCTTTCTTTGATACTGACTTTTGAAATGTCACTATGATGTGTCTCAAAGAAGGTATTTTTGCCTTGAGATCATTTAGGTTTTCTCTTAGCATCATGGACTTGTATATCCAGTTCCTTCCTCAAGTTTCGGAAGTTCTCACTTCTTATTTCTTTAAATAATCTCTCTGTTCCCTTCTCCCTCTCTTTTCTTTCTTGGATACCAATTATCCTAATGCTGTCCTTCTTAAAAGATCAGATAGCTCTGAAAAGATTCTCTCATGTTTTAAAATGTATCTTGGTCTTTTTTCTTGTGCTTATATCATTTCCAAATTTCTGTCCTTAGGTTAACTAATTCTCTCTTCCATATGGTCTGCTCTATTTCCAAGTTTCCTAATGAACTCTTTATCTCATTTACTGAGTTCTCCAGCTCCAGCCTTTTTTTTTTTTTTGCTTTCAATCTCCTTGGTAAAGTAATCCTTTTGTTCATTAATTTTATTGCTGAGCTCATCAAACTGCCTTTCTGGTTTCTCTTGTATCTCACTGAATTTCTTCAGGACAGCTATTTTTAATTATCTATTGACTAGATTGCAACATTCTGTGATTTTAAGTGTGGTTTCCGGAGAACTGTCATTTTCTTTCTTTTTTTATTTTTTATTTATTTTTTTTTTTTTTGGTGTACTGTTCTATGGATCTTCATGTTGCCTGATGAATGGGTCCTCTGTAGGCACTTCAAAGTTAAATGACACGTTAGGAGTTAAGAGTCCTTTCTTCTGTTTTCCGGTAGGAGGTACTATCACAGGTTTGTTTTTTTTTTTTTTTTTCCTCCTCTCTCTCTTACTTGAGCTGCTTCTGATTATATTTGCGAGTTGGCACTTTCTAGCCTCTACAATGTTCATAGTGTGGCTCTGTGCCTTCCTTGTTGCTTCTTGTGCCTTCAGGGTCATTGCTGCCTTGCTTCTGCCAGAGCCCCTGTCATCACTGGGATGGTGACCTCTTCCCTCATGTCCTGGATCCCTGAGGCAAGGGTTCCAGTGTGGGGGGAGGGGGACAGCGGTGGGGTAGCCACGGACACACAGACACGTCTGTCATGTCAAGTTTTGTAAGGTTCACAAGCTCCAACATGGGGGCCTGAGGGAGAGGATTCCAAGCCTCAGAGCAGCTACTGCTCAGTTGCCTGCAGTCGGGAGGGCAGAGCCACGTGTACTGCTTCCCCTGCTCTTACCGCGTTCTCTGAAGCTGTTGACTAAGCAGCAGTGGTCAGGGGCCCTGGATTGCAGGCACCAATTCTGCTGTTCCCTTAGTTCTACCTTCTCTATGTTCCCTCAGTTTGAGTCCACTAATCTTTAGATGTACAGATGTGTGGAATTCTCCAGCATCCTATTGTGCTGGGAAGAGGCACCTTTGTTGAGTTGTAGATGCTTTACTGGTTGTAGATTGAAGGAAAGAGACAAAAGTAACTTCACTCTGTCATGTTTCTGACATCACTTCTCTTTTTATTTATTTTTTCTTATTGTCTAATTTTTATAGTAAGCATATATCAAGCTAAAATAGAATCAAACAAACATTTAAAAAATGAACCAACTCTATGCAATTGGGGGAAAAAAAGCAACAGATAAAACCTAGATAAGGAAAAATAAAATAGAAAGATAAAGATAGAAACTAAGAAAAATGATAAATAAAAAGTGATAAAGAAGATTAACAACAGATAAAAGTGGTTCTCTGAAAAAAAATGAGTTAATTGGGTAGATTTCTGGTAAGACTGATTACTACAAAAATGATAAAATATAAATAGATAATGTAAAATGAAAAACAAATATAAGCTTTTAAAAATAATGATAAAATATTTAAGAACCTAGAGTAAACATATAAGTCATTGCAAAAAGTATAAAATATCAATGTACTGTAAGAGGAAAGAAAAAACTAAATAGATCAATATCCACTAAATTAATAAAATGGTAGTAAAAAAAACTCCCTTCAAAATTAATTCCCGGGCTAAGAGTAAGATAATTTTATAGGTGAATTGTACTGAAGTATAAAAGAATAGTTTGTTCTAATCATCTACACTTCCCCCCCCCCCCACAGAGAATAGCAAGTTGACAAATTATACTGGGAATCTCTAATCTTGATTCTAAAACCAGGTGATAACAGAAGGAAAACCTAAGCCCGATTCAGACAGGAATGCAGATGCAAAGACCCTAAATAAAATATGAACTAAACAAGTTTAACAGTGTAAGGTGGATGCAATACATAATGATTGACTAGGATTTTCCCCTGGGAATAAAATGATGATTTCAACATCAAAAATAACTGCAAATAAAAGCATTAATAAACTGAATGAAAAAAATATATATATTCATCCATGGGCAAATAGTTTCAAAATCTATCTAGGATAAAAACAAAATTCTCAGCAATGTGGGAAATCATAGAAACCTCCCAACTTGGTAAAATTTACATGGAAATTGCCTACATCAAATATTAAATTTAATAGAGAAATATAATATTATATTATTGTTTTATTTGACATTTAATATCTTTATCTAGACTTTCCCAGTTTTATCTTTTTGCAACTTTTTTTTAGAATTAAATGATTAATTTGTTTCCATTATTATGTTCAATATTAAACTATATAAGAATATAAGATTCCCTCTGAGTACATTTTTTTTTTCCAATTCATCACTATACAGGAAACCTAGAAAACTAATGTGGAGGGAATGAGCACCTGTTTTGCTAGAAAATGTGTATTTCCAAGGAAACAGTAACATAAGAGGACTTAAAAAAAGGGGCCAAGAAATCCAGGTTATGTTCAGTTTAAGATGATATCTGGCAAACAAATGAAGAGACAGTCTCTCCTAGTCATTTAGTAAAGTAACAAGGAAAAAATATAAAAATTAATAGTCCTGAAAACCTAAATTGACTCACCATTATCAGTATCTATAAGGAATTTCCAACTGAGTTGGAAAGGGAAGGAGGTGAAAACCTAGTGGCCTTTCTATGGGGAACCAAGGTAGAACATCACACCTCAAAGAAGAAAGAAAGTAATTTCACATCTTTATTATGCTATGTACTCTGTTTCTCAAACCTGGGGCTTCTGCTTTTATGAAAGACATTAAGTTTGGGAGCGTTTCTGTCTTTAGTCCTATAAAAACATTTGAACTTAAGAACTATTAAGAGAAGGATCCTATATTCTTGTATAGAAGAGAAGTAAGGGGAAAATAAGAAGCAAGCAAACACAAATTAATTTCTTATGAGCAACATATGCTATAAATTCAAACAATGGAATGCTACCAAGCAACAGTAATAAATGAACCAGAACTACACACCTCTGTGGATACATCTCAAAGCCATAATGTTAACTAGCACAACATTGTGAGTCAACCATACACCAATAGAATTTTTTTAAGCTATAATGTGTAGCAAAAGAAGTCACACAAAGAATATATGCCATATACATTTATGCAATGTGCAAAGACAGACAAACTAATCTATGCTGTTAGAAGCCAGTACAGTGTGCACAAGTGACTGAAAGGGAGTACAAGAGGGGCTCCTAGGGTATTGATCTAAAAATTACTCTTCTAATTCCTTTTATAGATTGTTATCAAATTTAATCATTTCCTGAATCTTTAGGACCATGATCCCACTTAATTTGAAAATTATATGCTTTAAAAACCAAGACCAACTGTTTAGTTTTCTGGTAGGTATGGATCCTAGGTTTGGGAATCAGAGTACATACCATGATGAAGATGTGAAATTGCTTTCTTTCTTGAGATGTGATGTGTGCCTGGTTGCTTTTTTATATAATTATGTTTCACTTGTAAAACTTCTTTGGCTATATACTTATGTACTGTACATTTTTCTGTGTTTATCTCATACATTAAAAGCTTAACAGCAAAATTAATGTGTATTCATTAAAACTCAGAGAATTCAGAAAATACACAGGGAGGAATTTTAATTTTAAAAAGCCATAATCCTGCCAATAAGGACAACTACTGAGATATTTTTATTTTATTCCTTCCAAGTATCCTTTTCAAGCATACATACACATGCTCAAATGTATGTGCATGTATGTGTACTATATAGACACATAAACTAATTCAAAAAACATGTTTTGAGCATCAGTCAGGTAATATTCTAGACCAGGTGTTGGAAAACTACAGCCCATATGCCAAATTCAGCTACTTCCTGTTTTGTAAATAAAGTTTTATTGAAACACAGATTTCTCAATTTCACACTCATTCACTTACATATTTTTATGACTAGTTTTGTGCTATAATGGATGAGTTATTAGCTGTGGCAGGGACTGTATAGCCCACAGTCTAAAATATTTAATATCCTACTCATATATATATATATATATATATATATATATATAGAGAGAGAGAGAGAGAGAGAGAGACTGATTTAGACTCCGAAGAGCTAATTGTGAACAAAGCAAAGTCTTGGCTTCCTAGGACTTAATAGTTTGATGAGGAATATAGACATATCCAAGTAGGTTTAAAATATAATGTCTGGTTGTGATATGTACTATGAAGAAAGACAAACAAGAGTATAGAGACTGCTGAAAGTCACAGTTTTAGACATGATGGTCAAAGGAAAAGTGGAGCAGATCCCTAAAGAAAGTGAAAGATTGAGGCTTGCAAATATATAGCGTAAAAACAATTGAGGCAAACAAGAAAGCACACGAATTGTCTCTAAGATCTAGGTGCACCTCATGTGTTTAGGCTAGAACAAGGATGCACATGGAGTTAGAGTACAACAAGGAGAAGAATAGCAGGAGATGAGGATAGAGAAGCAGGCAGCTGCCAGGACATGAGTCAGGGTTTCATTCCAAATACAGTATATAAGTTAATATTGTGCACTAGTATTACATAGCAGTGAAAAGTATGAGGTGTTGGAGTGTAACATATCCGATTCAAATCCTAACTTTGATACTTGCTATATGAATGACCATGAACATGTTATATAAACTCTTTAGGTCTCCTTTTCCTTCAAATGAATAATGCAATTAATAATATCCACGTCATATGATTGCTATAAAGTATGTATGGCCTCAATACTTGGCACAAAATAATAATTCTGATATGCAGATGACACCACCCTTAAGGAAGAAAGTGAAGAGGAACTAAAAAACCTCTTGATGAAAGTGAAAGAGGAGAGTGAAACAGTTGGCCTAAAGCTCAACATTCAGAAAACTAAGATCATGGCATCCGATCCCATCACTTGATGGGGAATAGATGGGGAAACAGTGGAAATAGCGTCAGACTTTATTTTCTTTGGCTCCATCACTGCAGATGATGATTGCATCCATGAAATGAAAAGATGCTTACTCCTTGGAAGGAAAGTTATGACCAACCTAGATAGCATATTAAAAAGCAGAGACATTACTTTGCCAACAAAGGCCTGTCTAGTCAAGGCTATGGTTTTTACCAGTGGTCATGTATGGATGTGAGAGTTGGACTGTGAAGAAAACTGAGCACCAAAGAATTGATTCTTTTGAACTGTGGTGTTGGAGAAGACTCTTGAGAGTCCCTTGGACTGCAAGGAGATCCAACCAGTCCATCCTAAAGGAGATCAGTCCTAGGTGTTCATTGGAAGGACTGATGCTGAAGCTGAAACTCCAATACTTTGGCCACCTCATGTGAAGAGTTGACTCATTGGAAAAGACCCTGATGCTGGGAGGGATTAGGGGCAGGAGGAGAAGGGGACGACAGAGGATGAGATGGTTGGATGGCATCACTGACTCAATGGACATGAGTTTGGGTAAACTCCGGGAGTTGGTGATGGACAGGGAGGCCTGGCGTGCTGCAATTCATGGGGTCGCAAAGAGTTGGACATGACTGAGCAACTGAACTGAACTGAACTGAATCATTCTATAAATAGCAATGAACTTATCTATCTATATTGATGAGGTATAATGAAAACATAGACACACACTCTCAGAAATACAAATACATGAGGAAGTAGAGCACAGTAAAAGGGAAGACATTAGGCTATTAAGAATCCAACTTTGGCTCCACCTTTCATAAGTTGTGTGATCATTTGTAAGCTATTTAATATTTCTGAGCTGCAGTTTCTTCATCTGTAACATACTGAAAATTATGGTATTTGCCTCAAAGAGTATGCTCCAAAGATTAAAGGAATGAGCACATGGCAAGTTCTTAGGACATTATCTGGCATATAAGAAGTGCTATGCACAGGGGACACACTAGCAAATATGGTGCCTTGGTGCAAACTAGGAAAAAGTCCTCCTTATTCAAGACATTTTTCTCCCATCTGTAACAAATCATTCTAATATGTTGACTTGGCTAGAATAAGACATTTTACTATTGTTGTTTTTAAAAATTATTTGAAATAAAGTGTAACATGGCATTTTAATTTGCATTTCTTTAAATAATCATGAAATTATTTTTATTTATACCCTGGCTGTTTATGAATAATTTGTTGTCACATCTGCTAATTATTTTTTCATGTTTTATTGTACATTTTTCTACTGTGGTTTCTCTTATGTTCCCTACTAATTTGTAGTGACTTTATTAGAGTATTAACTCTTTGTCATGTTCCTAACAAATATTTTCTCCAGATTCCTTATAAGTTTATGTGTTAATCTCTGCATAATAATTAAAGAATCAATCATTTCAAAAGAGGTAAAAACAAGTACTTTGGCAGAGCTAAAGCAAAGAGTTTGGCAAAGGGGCATGGGGTTGGGGAGTGGTAGGAAAGGAGAGAGGAAATTATGAAAAACACCGTAATGCATTGAGCCTCGTATGCTTGAAGTGTTTGGATTTTATTCTACAGAGAACAAGAGACTAAGAAGAATGCTAAACTGGGAAGTGGCAAGCTCAAACTGAGTTCATCTTGCCAGCTAGTGTGAAAAATGGATTGGTAGGGAGGCTAGAATATTCACAGCATAGGTAAAGCTGTCTCAGTGTAACAGCTGTTCACAGTAGCAAAAACAACCAATAAACAACAGAGCATCCCCCAGGCTGCAGCTAATGAATGGAATAGGGCCAGAGGAGAACTCAGCTTTCCGTCAGACACCATATTCAGTAGCACCTGTGGTACCTCTAGCAACAACTGCAGTAACATAGGTGACATCTGTACCAAGAACAGCAACTACAGCAACAAGCAGTCAGGCAAAGGTAACATGAGGTCATCTCTGTACATTAGCCAGTGCTTACAGAGGGAGTGCCAAAGCAAATAGCAAATTCTTGTTAGGCTCTTAAAGACAGTTGTGATTTTGACATCAAATGACTTTGGTGAACTCTCCTAACACAACCTCTGATGTAACTTTGGCCTCCTATGAATTCATCTATGTACTGATCTCAATAGTATTATCTTACAAATGGTTTGCATTGGGCCTCATTTTTCTCATTATTGTCTCATTATTTCCTTAGAAATACATTTAAAATTTTTGTTAATGTTGGTGAAAAAATGTTACCTGCCATATCAGCAAAAAATGGATGCTCTGGCCATTAAGCCATAGTCACTATCCCCACCCTGATGGTGAGCCCCGAGGGAACTGAGGAAGGAGAAAAATGGGCTAAATGTTGTCTTGGCCACTGCAGCCACCCCTCAGGGAGCATCCTGAGGGACTCAGGATGGGAAAGGACAGGATACTGGCCACAGAAAGCTAAGATGCACATCCAAAGAATGGCATCAATGAGCCCAAGTGCTAATTTTATTAACTCAATATGTATGGCTTTCTTTAATTAGCAGTACTATTTTGTTGTTCTGACTACCTGGCTTTTGTGGCAGCCAAAACTCCTATATATACTGGCTCCTCCCTTACCTCTTTGGAGCAGTCCCTCAGAAATACCTGAGAGATTGTTTTGTGGGAGGGGGGACCGGGATGGGGAATACATGTAAATCCATGGCTAATTCATTTCAATGTATGACAAAAACCACTGCAATGTTGTAAAGTAATTAGCCTCCAACTAATAAAAATAAATGGAAGAAAAAAAAAAAAAGAGAGATTGTCTTCTAGGCCTAAATCTTCAGTTTTGTTCAGTGAATAAAGCATAATTCTCAACTTCCAACTTGTGCATGTTTTTTCAGTTGATATTATTAATATTCACTTTCATAATTTATTATATTGTTGATAAAGAATGTAGTCTATACTACTTCTAACTTTTTTTTCTTGTGCCTTCATAAATGATCAATTTTATCAAGATTACATGGTTGTTTGAGAACAAAAGATATTTCCTACTTGTCAGAGGTCTTCTGTGACTAACATCAATATAGTGAATCCAGTGATTCTTTTATTTTAAAATAGTTAAATATTCTTTTCTATTTTGCTTTTAATTTTCATGAGTCACTTTGTTTGTAGTATGCCCTTGTAGATAGCATACTGTACCTGGAATTTATATCCACTTAGTCTGATAAACTATTATTTTAATTACTGAATGCATCTAATGTATATATATTATAAAGTATTTCCTGTTTTTCAGAGCTTTTCTTGATCACCCTTTTGTCTTCAATTTTTTGCTTTTATGTAATGTTTTCACTTGCAGTCCTCTCCACTCCCAAGTTAATTTGGAAGGTAGACAGTAAACTTTTAGTTTAACTGGGCCTTATTTTAGCTTTGAAAATGCATACTTAAGCCTCCATTTCTCTAATTATAAAATAATAAACTATTTCTAATGATGCCCCCTAGGTAAGTTGAGGAAATGAGCACATTCAATTTTAAGCCCCTCATGCCGCCCAAGATCTGACACTTTCCAGTTTTTGTTACTGTGATCTGGAAAGTTTGTTGCAGTTACATGTTATAATTATACTATTTTTTCATTATCTATTTTCTAACAAGAACTATATTTGCATTATTTTGTAACCATATTTACATATTAATTTGGGTTGAAACCTATTTTTTTTATCATTTTTCAGTTGGTTGGTTGATTTTTTTTTTTAAATATTTTTCTAGGAAGCATACATCCTGACTTTCCCCATCTATAGAAAACCTGATGTTTGCTTAGCTGCTTACATGATTCTTCCTTTATCCTCAAATATAAGAATGTCCACCAAAAATATGGTAGATATTGATTGTATTTCACTAATTATACCTCAACTAAAGTGAGCCCTTTTTATATCTAGATGCAGTTCTTCTGTTCAATAAAAATGTCTTCAATTAGATCCTTACAACATAACTCAGATGTCCCCAAGTTTTATCTTCCTGCAGTTATGAAAGGTCACATTCAAGTCCTACCACCAAAAATAGGCCTATGCTTCCTCCCTCTGAATTGTGATCAGTCTGCAGGAGGTTCCCATAACAGGGTTCTTAAGACTCTAAAGTATTAATGCTTACTAAGGCAGAGTTGCCAGTTTACACAAAGCCCCATTTTTCTTTTTCACAACGACAAGCTTGATTCTAGGGGCATTCACTGGTCACCAGAGAAGCTCTGAGATAAACTTCCAGACCTGCTTCTTAATTCTGCATGAATTTCGGCACAGAATTGAGAGCTCTAAGTTTCAGTGTCTTCGATTGTAAAATTGGACTAATTATGATACCATAGCCATAGGGTCATGATCTAAAGGCATAACATACATTATACCTAACACTATGCCTGATGAATTACAGGCAGAAGCATGGCTGAGAAGAGCTACCCCACGCCCATGGAGCGGCGGCTGCGTGGGTGCAGGAGGGCCGAGAGGAGATACTCCACATTCAAGGTCAGGAGGGGTGGTCGTGAGGAGATACTCCTCGTCCAAGGTAAGGAGCAACGGCTGCGCTTTGCTGGGGCAGCTATAAAGAGATAGCCCACATCCAAGGTAAGAGAAACCCAAGTAAGACGGTAGGTGTTGTGAGAGCGCATTAGAGGGCAGACACACTCAAACCATGATCACAGAAAACTAGCCAATCTGATCACAGGGAAAACAGTCTTGTCTAACACAATGAAACTAAGCCATGCCGTGTGGGGCCACCCAAGACGGACGGGTCATGGTGGAGAGATCTGACAGAATGTGGTCCACTGGAGAAGGGAATGGCAAACCACTTCAGTAGTCTTGCCTTGAGAACCCCATGAACAGTATAAGAAGGCAAAATGATAGGATACTGAAAGAGGAACTCCCCAGGTCGGTAGGTGCTCAATATGCTACTGGAGACCAGTGAAGAAATAACTCCAGAAAGAATGAAGGGATGGAGCCAAAGCAAAAACAATACCCAGTTGTGGATGGGACTGGTGATAGAAGCAAGGTCCGATGCTGTAAAGAGCAATATTGCATAGGAACCTGGAATGTTAGGTCCATGAATCAAGGCAAATTGGAAGTGGTCAAACAGGAGATGGCAAGAGTGAATGTCGACATTCTAGGAATCAGTGAACTAAAATGGACAGGAATGGGTGAATTTAACTCAGATGACCATTATATCTACTACTGTGGGCAGGAATCCCTTAGAAGAAATGGAGTAGCCATCATGGTCAACAAAAGAGTCTGAAATGCAGTCTTGTTTATGCAACCTCAAAAATGACAGAATGATCTCTGTTCATTTCCAAGACAAACCATTCAATATCACAGTAATCCAAGTCTATGCCCCAACCAATAATGCTGAAGAAGCTGAAGTTGAATGGTTCTATGAAGACCTACAAGACCTTTTAGAACTAACACCCAATAAAGATGTCCTTTTCATTCATTATAGGGGACTGGAATGCAAAAGTAGGAAGTCAGGAAACACCTGGAGTAACAGGCAAATTTGGCCTTGGAGTACAGAATGAAGCAGGGCAAAGGCTAATAGAGTTTTGCCAAGAGAACACACTGGTCATAGCAAACACCCTCTTCCAACAACACAAGAGAAGACTCTACACATGGACATCACCAGATGGTCAACACTGAAATCAGGTTGATTATATTCTTTGCAGCCAAAGATGGAGAAGCTCCATACAGTCAGCAAAAACAAGACCGGGAGCTGACTGTGGCTCAGATCATGAACGCCTTATTGCCAAATTCAGACTTAAATTGAAGAAAGTAGGGAAAACCACTAGACCATTCAGTTATGACCTAAATCAAATAAATCCCTTATGACTATACAGTGGAAGTGAGAAATAGATTTAAGGGACTAGATCTGATAGACAGAGTGCCTGATGAACTATGGACAGAGGTTTGTGATATTGTACAGGAGACAGGGATCAAGACCATCCCCAAGGAAAAGAAATGCAAAAGGCAAAATGGTTGTTCGAGGAAGCCTGACAAATAGCTGGGAAAAGAAGAGAAGTGAAAAACAAAGGAGAAAATGAAAGAAATTACCATTTGAATGCAGAGTTCCAAAGACTAGCCAGGAGAGTTAAGAAAGCCTTCCTCAGCGATCAGTGCAAAGAAATATAGGAAAACAATGGAATGGGAAAGACTAGAGATCTCTTCAAGAAAATTAGAGATACCAAGGAAATATTTCATGCAAAGATGGGCACAATAAAGGACAGAAACTATATGGACCTAACAGAAGCAGAAGATATTAAGAAGAGGTGGCAAGAATACACAGAAGAACTGTACAAAAAAGATCTTCACGAGCCAGATAATCACAATGGTGTGATCACTCACTTAGAGCCAGACATCCTGGAATGTGAAGTCAAGTGGGCCTTAGAAAGCATCACTATGAACAAAGCTAGTGGAGGTGATGGAATTTCAGTTGAGCTATTTCAAATCCTGAAAGATGATGCTGTGAAAGTGCTGCACTCAATATGTCAGCAAATTTGGAAAACTCAGCAGTGGCCACAGGACTGGAAAAGTCAGTTTTCATTCCAATCCCAAAGAAAGGCAATCCCAAAGAATGCTCAAACTACTGCACAATTGTACTCATCTCACATGCTAGTAAAGTAATGCTCAAAATTCTCCAAGCCAGGCTTCAGCAATACATGAACCGTGAAATTCCAGATGTTCAAGCTGGTTTTAGAAAAGGCAGAGGAACCAGAGATCAAATTGCCAACATCCACTGGATCATCGAAAAAGCCAAGAGAGTTCCAGAAAACATCTATTTCTGCTTCATTGACTATGCCAAAGCCTTTGACTGTGTGGATCACAATAAACTGTGGAAAATTTTGAAAGAGATGGGAATACCAGACCACCTGACCTGCCTCTTGAGAAACCTGTATGCAGGTCAGGAAGCAACAGTTAGAACTGGACATGGAACAACAGACTGGTTCCAAATAGGAAAAGGAGTACATCAAGTCTGTATATTGTCACCCTGCTTGTTTAACTTATATTCAGAATACATCATGAGAAACACTGGGCTGGAAGAAGCACAAGCTGGAATCAAGATTGCTGGGAGAAATATCAATAACCTCAGATATGCAGATGATACCACCTTTATGGCAGAAAGTGAAGAGGAACTAAAAAGCCTCTTGATGAAAGTGAAAGAGGAAAGTGAAAAAGTTGGCTTAAAACTCAACATTCAGAAAACTAAGATCATGACATCTGGTCCCATCACTTCATGGCAAATAGATGGAGAATACAGTGGAAACAGTGACAGACTTTATTTTCTTGGGCTCCAAAATCACTGCAGATCATGATTGCAGCCATGAAATTAAAAGACACTTACTCCTTGGAAGGAAAGTTATGTCCAACCTAGATAGCATATTAAAAAGCAGAAATATTACTTTGCCAACAAAATCCATCTAGTCAAGGCTATGGTTTTCCCAGTGGTCATGTATGGATGTGAAAGTTGGACTGTGAAGAAAGTTGAGCGCTGAAAAATTGATGCTTTTGAACTTGGTCAAGAGAAGACTCTTGAGAGTCCCTTGGACTGCAAGGAGATCCAACCAGTCCATCCTAAAGAGATCAGCCTTGTGTGTTCATTGGACGAACTGATGCTGAAGCTGAAACTCCAATACTTTGCGAAGAGCTGACTCATTGGAAAAGACCCTGATGCTGGGAGGGATTGGAGGCAGGAGGAGAAGGGGACCACAGAGATGATGAGATGGCTGGATGGTATCACCAACTCGATGGACATGAGTTTGAGTAAACTCTGGGAGTTGGTGATGGACAGGGAGGCCTGGTGTGCTGCTATTCAAGGGGTCCCAACAAGTCGGACACGAGTGAGCAACTGAACTGAACTGAACTGAACCATAAACATTGGTTTTATTTAAAATTATTACAAGGTATTCTAACTTGAACTACTTCTTTTCTTTGTTCTGTCTTGTATAACCAGGCCAGGCTCTATCTTCTCTATGGTAAATTCATTCTTAGAAACCCAACTGTACTTTCCACAATGTTGCTTTTGTTTGGTAGTCTTCCCCACAGCTCACCACTCAGGGTCTGAGTCCTTTAGAAGTGCCTGTATGTATCTAACCCATCCTGTTCATGTGTTCATTTGTGTTCAAAGACTACAAATGTGTAAATCTAGACTGGACTTCTTTTCAGAACTCCAGATGTCGAGATCTAGCTGCATACTTGATATCTCCATTTGATATCTACGAATAGGTATCTCAGGCTTAACATGACCAACCCCAAACTATTGGTTTCCACCTACCCACAAATTTGCTTCTACCCCCTACTTCTCCATCACGTTCCCCATATCAGTAAACACCATCAACTAATGTTTTTGTTGATTTTATATAAGTACTCCTTCCCAACTATACCTCATCTTTTAACTTCATTTATGGTGCCTCTTTTCCACATAATTTTGTAACTGTAAACTGTATTTTTACTTGTGACTTTCTGGGTAGTTTTCCAGCTCTTTTAGTTCATTAACTCTTCATCTCTATCTTGTCCATTGCGGTCTCTAATTTTATTGGCAATATATTTTTCCTTTAAGATGTACAATTTGACTCTATAGTTTCTCATTCATAAAGGATTATTTAGTCAGGCATAGTCTGCTTTCATCCTGGGATTTAAAATTCCTCTAAAAGTGGCTTTACACTTGATTATGTGAGGTACCAGATGTCAGTATTCCTAACCAATTTTGTTAATAATGTCTTAGATTGTAAAACTAACACTATAACAATGAGTTCAATTGTGTTGCCACATGTAAAGGGCACAGTTTGGGAAGAGAACACAAAGATTGATGTACCTGGAAAGAAAAAGGGGAAGGTGAATCTTCTCAGTGGCTGTGGGGAAAGATGACTTGCCACAAAGCAAACCTATTATTTTAAGCACCATGAAATCTAAGAATACAAAGCTGAAAGTATACTCGAGATTAATTACTTTTACACAAAAATAACCTTCATTTAGATGGATGAAGAAACATTTTTCAAGTTAACATGCACGAAATTTGAAAAATATGAGAGGGATATAAAATATTCTTTAGGACCCCAGGTCTTACTAGCCAAGTTTCATGCTATTTCCATCCATAATTCTTATAGAAGAATGCTGTTCCTAAGCAAGGAGTTTCTTCCTCCTTTTCAAGCATTCACTTTAAAGGATGCATTTACCATTCTGCTAACCCATATTGCCTGGCATACATACACAGCAAGTTGACCTTTATGCCTATGAAGATCTTAGAGAAATCAAGTAGAAGAATCATTTTAAAAAGACATAAGAAAAAAGAGTACATATACTTACTGTAATAGTCTAGAAAATGGTCCCCAAAGATATGGTTCCTTATGCCTGGATCTACAAATGTTATCTTACTTTCATGTGTGCATGCATGCTAAGTCACTACAGTTGTGTCTGACTCTGAAACCCTATGGACTGTAGCCCACCAGGCTCCTTTGTCCATAGGATTCTCCAGGCAAGAATACTGGAGTGGATTGCCATGCCCTCCTCCAGGGGATCTTCCCAACCCAGGGATCAAACCTGCATCTCTTATGTCTCCTGCATTGGCAGGCAAATTCTTTACCACTAGCACCACCTGGGAAGCCCATCTTAGTTGCAAAAGGGTCTTTTCAGTTGTGTTTAAGTTAAATATCTTATGCCGATATTATCTAGGCAAATTCTAAATACAATTACATCAGTTCTTATGAGAAAGGCAGAGAGAGATTTGCCTCAGAGAGAAGAGAAGGCAATGTGAAGAAGGCAGAGAATGGAGTGATGGCTACAAGCCAAGGAGTGTTGGCAGACACCAGAAGCTATAAGATAAAAGAAACATTTTCCTTTGAAGCCTCTGGAGAGAACATAGCCCTGCTGACATCTTAATTTCTGACCACTGAAAATGAGTTCATATTTATGACCTCTAGAACAGTGAGAAAATACATTTATTCTTTTAAGTCACTAATTTTGTGGTAGTTTGTCAAACAGTCCTAGGAATCTATAATACCTGCACATAACCTATTAACATAGAGCAGGAAGCAATAAAACCTGTGAAAGTGTTAGTCGCTCAGTCATGTCCAAACTTTTGCGACCCTATGGACTGTAGCCAGCCAGGCTCCTCTGTCCATGGTATTCTCCAGGCAAGAATACTGGAGTGGTAGCCATTCCCTTCTCCAGGGCATCTTCCTGACTCAGGGATCAAACCTGCATCTCCTGCCTCTCCTGCACTGCAGGCAGATTTTTTATTGCTGAGTCGCTGGGGAAGCCCCTCAATGTTGTAAGGATACAATAAGAAGAGGGCCATCTGTAAAGTAAGATGTGGGCCCTTACCAGACACTGGATCTGCCTACACACTGATCTTGGACTTTTCAGCATCTAGAATTGTGAGAAATAAATGTTTGCTGTTTAAGTCACATGCCACACAGTCTATGGTAATTTGTTATAGCAGCCTGAACTAAGACAACAACCAATGACCATATGTGAGAGTACCAATGAAGAAACAGGCAGCAGGAAATGAGGTTGCTGAACATCAAATTTTGGAAAAAAATATAGAAATAGTTCTTGGGAAATTCGGATTCATTGAATCTTCTGGTCAGAATAATTCTGCTGCAGTATGTACTAGTTAACACTTTGGAAGTCAAAAGCAATTTTTTTAATAAGGAATCTAAAATCGAACTGATACAGAATGATAGCATGTTGGCTCGTGAAAGCACTATTGGAGATCATTCAGTTTACCATGCCATTTTAGAAACTGGGAAACTAATGTGCGTAAGGGCAAACCAATTTGTCTAATATCAACTAGTTAGCTAGTTTCAGACCTGAAGATAGTAATTTACATCTCCTGACTCTTTAGTTCAGTACTTTGCTGACATATTAAAATGTGGAAAGATGAGGAATATGAGAAATGGTCTCAGAAATATTCTATTAGATATTATTATGACTCTCTTGCTATGGTCATCTTAATTTGAATTTCATTTCCTTATTTTGTTTTGAATATGTACAGTTCTGTGGGCTCCCATCCCACATGGGGGTAGAAGGAGAAGAATAAGGGGTCAGAGGAGAGTCAATCCTGTAACCCCTTATTCACAGTTTGCTGATTCAGCTATTTATTTGTTTTTGCTGCTAACTTATATATATATATATATATATATATATATATATATATATATATATATCACTGATAGAGTAGTATTTATTTGAGGAAAACAAGGTATTATTGAAAATATGATCTTGCTTTCCCTAGAAGATACACCAGAGGTAAAATGTCCAGATTTTACAAAGTAATGCCATAATTTTATAGCAATTAATGCCACAAACAAAGAGACAAGTAGAAATTTTGCCATGAAATGATCAGTCCTTTGGAGTACTCGTGCAATAAACTGATTTTATAATCCCAAAATAAAAAGTGGATGAAATGAATCTAGAAAAGGGTTGTACAGCAAAAATAATTGTTTTACTCAATAATAGAACACATTTATTTGTCAAGAAAAACTATGCTGTCTCTGACTCCTGACATCTGTGTGACTAAGTTCTGAATGCCATTATCTATATTAACCATCCAGGGATGGCAGTAACACTCAGATTAAATTCTCTATGGCTCCCTAGAGTGAATACTTCCTAAAGAAACCCATTGTCCTTCATTTTCCTCTTTACCTTGGTCAGGACTGGAGTAAGACATGACTGGAGGAAGGACTGATCATGAAGTAAGAAAAGTGATGACTACAGATGCCACTCTCTGGTCTAAAATCAGAAGCAGCTCTGTCTGAGCCTCAACTCTTCATTACTATCCTATCCCTCACCTCCTGACAAACAGATACACTCAAGTCAATCATGCTGGTCATCTCAGAACCCAAATTCTTTTTCTAAAAATGTCCCCAAATAATTATATCCAGTTTTATCAATAATAGTGTGTGCTCAGTCGCTTCAGTCATGTCCAACTCTTTGCAACCCATGAACTATAGCCCACCAGGCTCCTCTGTTCATAGAATTCTCCAGGCAAGAATTCTGGAGTGGGTTGCCATTTCCTTCTCCAGGGGATCTTCCTGACCCAGGGATCAAACCTGGGTCTCCTGCATTGCAGGCAGGTTCTTTACCCACTGAGCTATGAGGGAAGCCAACAGAATATTGTTGATCAACTATAGTTCAATAACTTGATTTAATCCTTACCATGATACACTGAGGTAGATTTTATCATCCTTATTTGATATTATTAAGTCATGTGTTTTACTTTTTTGTGTATCTTGTCATAAATTACCAAAAATGTTGTGGCTCAAAACAACAGAACTTCATTCTCTCACAATTCTGGAGGCCAGAAGTCTGAAATCATTTTAAGTGGTCAGAAATGAAGATGTCAACAGCACCATGCTCTCCCCAGAGGCTCCAGAAGAAAATGTTTCTTTTCTCCTTCAGCTTTTGGTGGCTGCCAGCATTCCTTGGCTGTGGCCACATCTCTCCAGTCTCTACCTCCATGGTCACCTCTCCTTCTCCTCTTCTGTCATTAAATATCCCTCTGCATTTTTATAAGAATGCATGTGATCATATTTAGGGTCTACCTGGATAATCCAGAATAATCATTTCACCTCAAAATCTTTTACTTAATCACATCTGCAAAATTAGTACTTATGGGAAAGGAAGAAAGTAGTAAAGTTCCTGCAGTCAACAGCACATACAAAAAAGAGACATATATATTGATACTTGGAAGTATGAGTCAAGAAATAGAAGGTGCCATCCTTCTTAAGCCTCTTAGAATCCTTCGTATACTTGCTCTTAGCCTCCACCCTGCTGCAGCCTATGCCATAAGACCTGGAGACATGTCCAACTGTTTATATCTAGAGATATACTCCCCACCACAACTGCATTGCAAGAAGATTTTACTTAGTGCTATAGGTTTGTATTCCCCTAAATTCTAAGTTGAAGTCCCTAATATCCTAGAATCTGACCTTATTTTGAAAGAGTTGAATATGTAACTAGTTAAGATGAGTAGTAGGATAGCCCTAATCCAATAGACTGTTGTCCTTATAAAAAGAAAGTCAGGTGAAGAGAAAGAGACAGAAACAGAGGGAAGATGATGTGAATACATACGAAGGCATACATACATCTGTAAGGCAATGAATTCTAAAGATTGCAAGCAAACTCCCAGAACCTAGGAGAGAGTCATGGAAAAGATTTTCCTTCACAGCCCTCAGAAGCACTGTGATCTCAGATTTCTAGCCCACAGAACAGTTAAACAATAAATTTCTGTTGTTTAAGTTTATGATACTTTGTTATGGTAGCTCTAGGAAACTAACACAGTTAGTGTAGGTTTAAGTTCTATAGAAAATAGACCCTCAAACATATAAACACAATAAAAATTTATTTCTCATTCATGTGATATTCCCAGGTGAGTATTTCTGGTTTGAGGCTGTCTCTCTTCCACGTGATATTTTAAGGACCCAGAGACCTTTAATTTTCTCATTATGTCTCATTATCGTCTACATATAGCTACCCAAAAGGGAAAGAGCGTGGAGGGGAAAAACCACTTCTTAAAAATGTTGGCCCCAAATGTCATGCATCGTTTCTGTTCAGATTCCAAAGGTGAGAACTCAGTCACATGGTAATATTTAACTGCAAGGAAGGCTGGAAAAGCAGTTTATCTGTGTGTATAGCATGAGGAAGAGACTGATTTTTGGTGAAAAGTTAGTCTCTTGCTACATGTTTCATCAGGAAATTGGGAGATTACAGTCCAAAGAAGGTTCTGGGGTTGGCCTCAGAAACTCATTCACATAGTTAGCTTCCCTTTTATATGACTGATATACAGAATTTGGGGAAACAAGCCTCAAAACAGCTCCCTAAAGAAAATTTTCTTTAAGACTTTTGGTTTACTACTTGATTCATTCTTTTAAGACTTTTGAGCATCTACTATGGTCAGGCAATACAGAAACAGCAAACAAGGTAAAGATCTTGACTCTGTAGTCTTTACTTTCTAATGGCAGGAAAAATCTAATAAACCAACAGATATAGAATATATCGGGTGCAGATAAGTACTGTGTGGAAGAATAAAAACAGCAAGCTATGAATACAGGAAATGACAGAAGTAGAATGCTGTTTTATATGTGTTGGTCATAGAGCTGTCTCTGGCAAAGTGATAGATGTCTGAACAAAAACAGAGTTAGCTATATGGATGCCTTGGAGAATATTCCAGGCTAAAATAAAGCTATTTCCAAAACCATGATATGTGAGTGTGTTTAGGATATGTGAGGCCTAGAAAGAACAAAGGAATGGAGCGAACAAGAGGAAAAGTCATAAGAGGTGAGGTCAGAGAAATACGTAAGGAATAGACCAAGGAGGGCCATAGAGGTCATGTTAAGAGTTTTGCAAATTAGTCTATGTGTGAAATAGAAACTACTTATGAGCTTTGAGCTGAAAAGTGGCAAGCTCTGACATTTTAAAAGGATATTTCAAGGTACTGTGTGGAGAAGAAATAGAGGCACTAAGATGCAAGCAGAAAAACCAGTTAGAAGGCTATGGCAATAAGCCATGGGAGATATGACATTGGATTAAGCCAGGATGGTAGTAGGGGACCTGGTAAGAAGTGATTACATTTTGGATATGTTGTCAAAAGTATAGTGTAATACATATAAAAGTATTTTACCTAAATCCCCTCTGCAACCCAATGCACTCATTTCCCAGCTGCTGAGAATACTGATGACTGAAGGCTCATATTAGCATTACCTAGAGACTCATGAAAGTGGGCTTCCCAGCTGGCTCTAGTGGTAAAGAGCCCACTTGCCAATGCAGGAGACATAAGAGATGCAGGTTCAATACCTGGGTCAGGAAGATTCATTGTACGGGGGGGGGGGGGGATGCATGGCAACCCACTCCAGTATTCTTGCCTGGAGAATCCCATGGACAGAGGAGCCTGGTGGGCTATAGTCCATAGGGTCACAAAGAGTGGACATGACTGAAGCAACTTAGCATGCACGCACACAGAGACTCATGAAACTCCTTTTCTCAGAGTTACACCCCCTCCTAGGTGCTGGTCTGCAGACAGTGCCCAGGCAATGCAGGGGTACAAGGCCCCTGACCCCCTTTATATCTACTACATTTCACCTATTCAATCTCCAACTGGTGAATATCCACACTGCTTCAAACTCTTCGCTTGTATATAAGTACCACAGTGGACTGCTTTGTATGTGCCCTTTGAAGAGCCTGTATAAGGAATATTTGGGGATTATATCCCATAGTTGAATTTCTATATTAGAATAGACTTCCTTTAAATTATGTCAGACTTCTGTACAAAATGACTACAATAAATTATTCAATAAATTATTTGGACATCAGTAATGCCTGAGGGTTCCTATATTTACTTATTTCTGTCAATACAAAAGTGGCAATCCACTCCAGTATTCTTGCCTGGAAAATTCCATGGACAGAGGAGCCTGGTGGGCCCCAGTCCATGGAGTTGAAAAAAGCTGGACACAACTAAGCAACTGAGCACAATAGAAAGTGACACATCCTTGTCCTTTCGTGTTCTTTAACTATTACAGGGTTTTTCAAGAAATTAAAAATGGATTTTAATCAGGATTGAAATTTATAGATTGAGGATTGATTAGTCAATATTATCCCATGCCACAAAGTCTATAAATATAGTTGAAAACTAAGACAAGAGCACTGGCTTTGGTAATTATAAGATAATTATAATAAGCAATTACAATAAAATATTGACAAATCTATCCAGGTTTCAAAATTGAATGGTAAAAAATTCCTGAAGTACTAACATTTTCAAACGTTATAGAATAAAGGTACAGAAGCCTCAGCTAAGTGACAAAGTCACAGAATTTTTAATGAAGAGAATTACACTGTCTAGTAAAAATAAAGGAGAGCACAAATCTTTGAAGAATCTAAATTTATCAATGGTTTGTTAATAGTAGAAGGGGAAAATGGACACTTGATTTCATCTTATGAAAAGAAAAAAATGAAAAGGGTATCTGAGAAAACAGGACATGCTAACTGGTGGAAACATTTTACATTTGGATGTGTCAATTTAAGTCAAAGCCAAATAGCTGAGGACCATTTGAAATGAAAGAAAATGTGCCTTTGCTTTTTAGGATAAATTAGTATGGGATTTGTTCTTATCGTGAGTCCACCCCTCCTACCAGTCTCACTGTGGTTCCATCTTTATGTCTTTAACTATACAGTATCTTTTCTGGTAGGTCTCAGCCTTTTTCAGTGATGGTTGTTCTGCAGATTGTCATTAAAGGAGATGAGTTTAGGCCCCCTCTACTCTGCCATCTTGGCCACTCTCCAGAACAAATATTATGAATTGGCTGCATTGCATTCATTTTCAGCATGAGCTTAAGGCTTCATAATAATATTTCAATAAAATCATAGCATTATTGTGTCAAGGAGACCAAGATATTAAAATGTATCTAATATTCTTGTATCAGATTCATTACTGTGACTCTCAAATAGGTACTCTGGCCTCTTCTGATCAAGATCATGTAGAAGGCAGGAAAATACCATTAGTACAATCAAATAAGCTCTTGCCATTTCTATCTTATTTAGATCTTCTGTATGAAAAATTCCTGTAGACCCCTGAGAGTCATACAGAAAATTTACAGGAAAGCATATGGCACTGTCCACTGAAATAAACCTTCCCAATTTTAAGTACCCTTGGGGATAGCTATATTTTTTGCTACACTTTTTGTGATTATTTTCTAAATACAAGAATGCTACCACTCTTGTAATTTTCGTAACTAGTAAGTCATATTCTTTGATATTCTAAACCTTTTCAGTGTAAATATCATGAGTCAAAATGAATGCTATTCTGGAGAAAAATTGGAAACTTCATTGCATTCCTTTTCTAAAATCTACTTTTTAAACAACATTAATTTTTGCTAATGAAAGGAAGCACTCATAGGCCAATTAAGGCTATGAATAACTGTATATTCTTAGTCCAAAATACACCTTGATTAATGAGAGGAGGCCTAAAATTATTCATGACAGCATGACTATTTCAAGTAGCAGAATCACTTTCCTGGGATTTTATTATTATTATTATTAATTATTATTATTATTATTATTATCAAAACTCTGTGCTCAGGACCAAGGAGAAAAATCCAAATATGTTCTCCAAACCAATCATATATGACATCCCACTTCTAATTAGCCTGCTTCCAGCTTCCTTATGCCAACAGTCTCTGATCAAAATATAGGTGAAGGTTTATTTTCCCCCCACTCCGTAAAGTTTTTCCACTCCTGACTACTTTTGGATCTCTGTCAAATATAAGTGATAGTGGCTCACTCCCTTGTTACGGCAAACTCTGAATAAATATTCTCTGCTTATTCTCATTTGGGTGGTCTCAGTTATTTCCACAAAGAAATGAGTCTTGATTTGGTCCCCCATATCAAGTGGGGCATTTTGAATTTAATGCCTTTTATCCCAAGGGAAAAGAAATTCTATACACAGCAGTCTGCGCCCAGATCCAGATGCTTGGTTCCAAGTTTCACTTACAGAGAGATATTTATCTTATTTCTCAATACAGTTATATTGTTCTCATTTTTCTCTTTTATATATTCTATCTATGTATCTGGAATAGAGGAGTCCAAAGCATGAGCATGTGATACCATCTTAACTAGAACTTCTATCCTTTACTCCAACATTTTGGGGGGAGGGGTATCTGACAGTAATGGACAATAGCAGAGTTCATGGCTGCCTCATTTATGAGATGACATACAGATAATAATCATATTCATGAAGGTACAAGATGCTGACTTTTTTAAAATAACTGTTACACTGGTGATAATCACCATGAAATAATGGCTAATAGTGTGTGTTCAATAACCACTTAAATAAAGTGGAAGATGATTTATTTTTTGCTAATTGATTAATCAGAAAAATGATTAAGATACAGAGTTGTTAATAAATAGTCAATGCAAAATAGTTAACATGTAAAAGTCAATATAAAACCTACTAACAATCAGTTTTAACCACAAAACATGGTTGACAGTTTCAACACAAAGAAATTCATATAAGGACCCTGAAGACCTCTTGACTATAGCAAAGAAGCAAGCAGAATACTCTGATGTTACAAGATACCCAGTGGGAATGATATTAGGACTTTATGTCAATTCCTTATAAAAATTAATGAAAAGAAAATATCTCATAACATTCCAAATAAAGCACTCTTGTAGATCAATGTTAGCTAAACACACACACACACACACACACACACACACACACACAAAACATGTTTATGTGTGTGAGTTCTTGTGCAAGTGTGCACATGAGGAGGGTGGAGTCAGGGGGAGAATAAACACCAACAGATGAAACTATTAAAACAGGGATTCAGTATACATGAATGATTTTTCTTTCAAACCTCTCTGAGCTCTCCTACCACAAAAGCAATCAGTTGTTTAATGTGACAATCACTTTTCCTGCCAGTTCACTGAAGCCTGAAAATCACAACAGAAATGAATTCCTATGTCCTAATGGCTTTCTTCACTATTAAAATGTAAGCCCCAGGAAATCTTACCACTGGGAAGAACTTAGGCAAGTTACTTAACTTCTCTGAGCCTCAGTTTATTAAAATATAAAATAGAAATTATGCTATCTGCCTAATAAAGAAATTGTAAGGATTGAATGAAATAATGCATGTGTATATATGTATCTATAGACATATGTATGCTATAGACTGAACATTTGTTAGTTCAGTTCAGTTCAGTCATGTCCAACTCTTTGCAACCCCCATGGACTGCAGCATGCCAGGCTTCCCTGTCCATCACCAACTCTCAGAGCTTGCTCAGATTCACATCCATCGAGTCAGTGAATATTTGTACCCCTTCCCCAAAATTCACATGTTGAAACCTAAAACCCAGTGTGATGGTATCTGGAGATGGTGCCTTATAAAGGCAATCAGGTCATATAAATCATTAAGTCAGGTAAGGCCCTTATACAATAGAGCCCAGGGGGTCCTTTGCCCCTTCTATCATGTGAGGTCTCGTTTCCATTTATGAACAAGGAAATGGGCCTTCCTCAGACACAGAATTTGATGGTGCCTTGATCTCAGACTTCCAGCCTCCAGAACTATGAGAAATACTCTTGTTTATAAGCCACCCAATTGGTGGTATTGTTACAGAACCCTGAATAGACTAAAATAGTGTGAATCACTATTGGCAGAGTGTATGCTCAGTAAATGGTGATTTCAAATGGTGCAATTTAACTCAACTGTTTACCCTTCTCAGGCATCTTCAGATATGTAAATACTCTTAAATTTTGCATACAACAAGCTTTTAACTTGCTCCTGCCTTCTTTCCTCTGTCATTACCCCTTATTGTATATGAGTTTAAATCCTTTTCTAAGAGGCTATACTGATGAGGGATTAAGGCTGTGAGAATATGGAATGTCTTCAGGGCAGAAATGCTACTAAGGGAAAGGCCGGGACACATAAATGTTACATGGGCTTAAAAAGTTTGCCTTGTAATATATAAAAATATCCTCAGATTTTCTTTTTTTTTTCTATACAACTGCTTTCTAATGACTTGCTTTGTATATTCTATAACAGAAATTGTGATAGATTCAAGATAACTGTCATTCCACTATAAATGTGGTTAGTTAGCTTATGATATACCTTAACCAGGAATTCACACGCCAGAGGAAGTTATTTAAGCATCTCCAAAATGGATATAAATATCTATATCCTGAGGGTATGTTTACCAACATAAGGAACATTGACAGATTTTTTTTTTTTATGGGTGAAATAAATGCTGTTCAAGATATGTAAGTGGTTAGGACATTGCTTAGGTCCCACTGCCCCTGAAGAAATAAGACTTCAAAATCTGGCAAGCTCAGCAACCTAATAGTTTTGATGCTATCCTTAAGGAGTAAAGTTCCAAACACTGGTTCTGTGTCACTTTATTTCATGTAAGACCCTTCCCTGAGCTATCTACAAAGCTGGCTGATCTAACCATCATGTAATAGCCAGAGGAACTAACAGCAGAGACTGGGACTCCCCCTGAACTACAAGAACAGGTAAAATAATTGTTTCTGCCTGCTCTTGTTGACAAGTGTATCTTTGGCAAAAATGAATCTGAGATTTGCTTTCATATCACCTGACAGAAAGATTGTAGGGAAGCAAACATATAAAGCACCAACTACTTCTAATTTCCAAAGGCCAGTGGAAAATGACAAAAGAACCTAACGATTGCTGAATGGATAAGTTAACTTAGGTCAGTTTGTAATACCTGGTACAACCAAGTAGTTAGTTTTTACCTAGGTATAGATCAAAAGGAGGAAACAAATTGCTTCCTAAAGGAGATAAAATCTGGAAGCTATTAAGGGTGAATGAGCTTAATGACATTTCTAAGTTTCCACATTATATAAAGTGGAAAAGAAAGCATCTTGGAGGGTATTAGGTTAGTCCACAAGATCACACTGTTAAAAGCAGGAAGAAGAATGGAGACCACAAAGTCAGTCTAACATATGGGGACAGTTATGACCATTCTGCTGAAGGTTTTGATTTGGCTTTAAGATTTTTAAGAGGTAGGAAATAGGGGCTTACATCCTGCTCAAGGTAAAAATCATAGGAAATAATTTGACAAATCGATAGAAAAAGGAACTGTGAATCAGTTAATAGACACTAAATGGGTAGACATTCATTATGTATCAAAAATAAAACTTGAAATTCAGGCAGTCTCCCCAGGAAATAAGGCTTAGAACATACTTAAAGCAGCCTAGAGTCCCCTTCAAGGATGAAGAAGCTCTCTCCTGCTCTCCATGAAATGTTAATAGATATTTACAACCTGTTGAAAGAGGTGGCTCACAATTAATATAATGGATTTGATGGTAAATGAGAGAAATTATTCTTGAAGCTAAAGATGAAGCTAGCTAGCCATTACTAGATGGGTTTGTCAAGATGCATCAAACCCCACTGAAACTACAGTAGAGTCAGAATACCATAGCAAATGGAACTCATAAGCACCTCTCACAAAAAGGACTGATCTGGCTGACATATTAGGGAAATCAGAGAGCAGGAAGGGGTAGTAGATGCTCTAAACTTAGTAGATAAATGCTCATGTGACAGTGGGTTTGTTTTAGTCACTCAACTGTAGAAAATGGGGCAATACATTAGCTAGAAGAAGGCAGGGATAATTTTTGAGAGAAAAAAATAGGTCTTGAAGGACAAAACTAGCAGGCAGTCAGATGAGATAGTTAAGAAAGTACCAAGAAAACAACCTTAGATTCCAGAGGCAATCCCTGACAGGGCAATCATAGAAGGCAGTGAGGCTTAGAGATAAGGTCCCTCCAGGTCAAACAAACCAAGCTGAGTTTGTCCCTAAATATTTCATGCTGAAAGGTATCAGCCACCTAAAATTACAGAATTGGCAGTCTGGGAGTGAAATAGGACCTGATTACCCTGTGAAATCCAAAAGGTCAGGAGAGGGAATTAGTTTACCTTTGGCTCCACGGTGATGACTACTCTGCAAAAGACAGACATGTTTAAAGATTTGGGTAATATGGATGCAATGGTAATGAAAACTAAGATTAAACTGGAAACAAGTAGCCAAGCAGGGAAACTGAACCTGTAGAAGCCAGAACTTTAGAATGAATAATTGGGCTGGATAGATTAAAAAAATATCTTCCACTATCCTAATCTGAATACATGTAAATCCATGGCTGATTCATTTCAATGTATGACAAAAACCACTGCAATGTTGTAGAGTGATTAGCCTCCAACTAATAAAAATAAATGGAAAAATA